>NC_050533.1:4574071-4591199 GCF_002922805.2 Oryzias melastigma | reverse complement strand
ATCCTTGGATTTCCAATCTGTTATTTTTGTACATGAGAAACACAGTAATTCCCAGATTATTCGTCCTTTTCTAATAAAATAAGTCAAAATTGATAGTAGAGAAATTCAGTGTTTGTTTATTTATTTATTGTTGAAAGTCAAATCTCTGTGACAAAGGGCGGAGCTATGGGGCCGAACAAAAAGCTTTGTCGCCCCATTCCCCCCAAAGTTTGAGCCAATGTCATTATTGGGGAAGATTAAGACATCATCAATATATGCTATTATAATTATTGGAGAAAAATAACTATAAAAAACTGGATTGACATTCAGTTAAATTAAACAAACTTAACAATAAATAAAATAAAAAAAACATGTTTTCATTTGCCACCCTTCTAACATCATCTGTCCCTTGAATAAATGTAATTTAAAAACAATTAAAATGCGATCTCCTTGATGAATCAATAAAGAAATAAATAAAAATAATACAATTAATTTAAAAAAATGCCATCTCCTTAGGTGATGTAAAAATAAATAAATAAAAATAATGAAAAAAAAGCCATCTCATTGTTGATGTAAAAAATAAATAAATTATTTTAAAAAATGAAAAAAATGAAAATGTTATTTTTGATGTAAAAATACATTAAAAAAATAATCTTAAAAACGAAAACCCCCATCTCTTTTGCAATGTAATAAACAAATAACCAATAATAATAATAAAAAAACAAAAAGCCATGTCCTAGATGACATAAACAAATAAATAAGTCCTAAAAATGAAAATGCCATAATCTATATAATTATGTAAAAAATACATTAAAAAATAAATATATATAATGAATTTTAAAAAAATGAAAATGCCATCTCCTTGATGATGTAAATAAATAAATACAATTTATCCTAAACATGAAAATGCCATCTTTTTACGATGCAAATAATAATAATAATAATAATAAAAATAATCATTTAAAGCAATTTAAACTTAAAAAGGAAAATGCCATCTCTGTTGTAATTTAAAAAATAAATAAAAATAAATACATAAATATAATTAATTAAAAAAAGAAAATAGTATCTCATTGATGATGTAAATAAATAAATAAATAAATAAAATTAGTCTTAAAAACAAAAATGCCATCTCTTTTATGATGTAAAAAATACATTAAAAAAGTGGATAATGAATTTTGAATAATGAAAATGCCATCTTCTTGATGATGTAAATAAATAAAAAAAATAAGAGTAGTCTCAAAAATGAGACTATGCCAACACTTTTATAATATAAAAAAATACATAAATATAATGAATTAAAAAAATGAAAATGGTATCTCATTGATGATGTAAATAAATAAATAAATATGTAAATAAATTTTAAAAATCGTCTTAAAATCTCTTATGATGTAAAAGATAAATTGATTAAAGAAATAAATAAATATAATACATTTTAAAATAATGATAATGTCACCTTTTTGAGGATGTAAATGTATAAATAAAACTAATCTTAAAAATGAAAATGTTATCTCTTTTACGATGCAAATAAATAAATAAATAATAAATAATGCATACAATTAATTTAAAAAAAATGAAAATACCATTTACTTGATTATTTCTAACTTACCAAAATATAAAGTACTCCCCATCTTGTCTGTGACATGAAACCTGCTGACCTGTAATTGTTTGTCCCTAAAAGATGTCGGACATTTTTATTCATTCCTCCACCTGTTGGTTAAGTTTCTTCAGGGTCTATTATCTGTTATTCACAGTTATTTTCAGAAGCAGCACACTGAGGAAAAAAATTAAGGTTAATCAGAACTTAATGACTTATTTTAGAGTAAAAAAAATGCACTGACAGGGACACCTACTGGCCACAAAGGGCGCTGCAGTCTGAGGGACGTTCCTGCGTCTGACTGCTGGATGCAACTTCTACAAATGTGCTTAATCCCTTCAAAGCTGTCTTCTCAGACAGCAGAATTTAATCAAAAACACCGGGGGCGGGATGTCCTGAATCCCTGCCTCCCAAAAAAAGAAAACACAGACGGAGATGAACCCACGCCGTGTGATCTTTGAGTCTCCGTCTCTTAGATGTCAAAGATATTCCCAGAACAGACGTATTGGCCGTTTCACAGGGACCCCCCGCCACTCACACCGCACCCTCCAAAGTTTAAGGAGTCATCTGAACTGTGTGCCGCTTCCAAACATCAACAGAAGAAGTCTGAGGATTTGAGGCGAAAAAAAATTATCAAATGCGAAGATGAAAGCTTGAATTCACAAAGCGTCCTCCAAACTCCTGGAGTAAAGAGCAGCTCACAGCGGGGGGCACACTTTAAGAAGCTTAATGAGTTGGAGAGCAGAGAAGAAGATGGCTGCAGGAAGCGCAGGAAAAACCAAGCCGTGTCACTAATCAAAAACAAGTTTGAGGAAGAGCACTTTGCACTGGATGTGCACTCTGCACCGAGTCGATGTCCGCATGTCAGCTAACGACAGAATCTTTGCACCGATCTGCATGACGGGAAGCAAAAACAGGAAGTTCTGGACCACAATGATCTCAACACTCGTCTTATCCTGCACTTCAAAACTTCCCTTTTTATAAAAACTAAAAAAATGACTCATTTTTAAATGACTTACTTATAAGTAATTAACTTAATAGTTGGGCCGGGAATCGATTAAAAAAATTAACTAATTAATCGCTAAACCTGGGGGAGGAATTAATCGCGATTAATCGCAAACATTTTTTTTAATTTACAGTATTTGTCAACCACCTATTCCGGACCATTGATCAAATAGTCTGTTTTTTATGAAAAAGGGATCTAAACAAAAAAAATACCAAGATTAAAGCACAAAAAATGATTTTGTTTGTAAATAACCATTGAATAAGTGTTTCAATCCACCGCTTAGGGGAAGAATGCTGCTTCGAAAGGTGCGATTAATTTGCATTAATAAATATTGACGCGTTAATCCTAATTTGTTAATCGCGTGTATTAATGCGCCAACATGCGCGGCCCTACATAATAGAAGTATTTCAGAAAAAAATATTCACCATATGACTTTTTTACTAGTCAAAATTGAGCAAAAACTTTTAATCAAACTTTGAGAGTTCAGCAATTCCTGCATTTAAATGTATCTATAATGACATTTTTTTCACTTAAGCGCTGCTCTGCTTGTCTATTTATATGTTTAAAAAATTAGTGGGCCAACTTGTAACAATTCTCTCCAAAAAAAAAACAAAGAAATTGTTTAATAATTGTAGATAAGGAATAAAAAAGAACTTAAAGGAGCTCTGAAGTCTATTACTTTTTCGTTTTTTCACCATCCCCAGACAGAATCATCATCAACAGGTGATGAGATAAATAAAAAGATGAGGGACTCAGATATTCTCTCCTTCTTTTATTATTTATATGCTAGAAAGCAAAAAAAAAATGCATTAATTCATTTGCAGTAATTGGAAAATGGATCCACAATTCACTGAAAAGCTGCAAACACCGAGAGATTGGCTCTAAAAGTTGGTTAATTACACAATAAACTATATTAAAAAAAAGTACCGGGTAACAGTACTTTTGATGTATTTGACAAAGTGAAGAGTTCATAGAGAATAATTCTGAATTAAGTCAATATGTGAAACGCAAACAGAGATGGAGTGTTGTCCACTAAGTTCAGTTTAGTTGTACATTATAGAGATTTTTTTTTTTAATTCTCCAAATATTGATGCTTTATTCTAAACTATGGAAAAACTGCAGTGAATCTGCCAGATTCCAGGACAACAAATGAGGAATGAGACGTACAAACAAAAGAAGTCAAATGTCTGGAACATTAATGTGTAAGAAGCAGAAGAAACAACTGGACCGAAAAATGTGAGCGAGCAAGTTTTTCAAAATATTGGATGAGATTTCCTGCTGGTTAAAAAAAAAAAAAAAAAAAAACATCCCGGACGAGCCCCCATGTTACATCCCCAATGGGCAAACCTGGATCAGGTCTGGGGGAATAAATACAAAAAAAAACTGGACACCAATAAGAATAAAAGGAACACAGTTTATTAAATAAAGGAAATCTTTTGTCCTCAAAAAAATAAGAAAATGAAATAATTAGTTTGCTGGTTTAAATAAAATAGACTAATAAAAGGGAATTGGAACTTTGGACAAACATAAAATAAGTCGGAGAGACTGCTTTTCACACTTCAGCTTCTATGAGTGCTGCTAAAACCACCAGAGCTGGAAGGATCCCGTTCATTGATGTGATGTCTTGCAGATGCTTACACAGACGAAGACCTGATGCTCTACTGGAAGAGCGGGGACGAGTCCCTCAGCACCGACGACCGGATCTCCTTATCGCAGTTCCTGATCCAGAAGTTTCACACCACGTCTCGCTTGGCCTTCTACAGCAGCACAGGTAGATCGCATCACGACCAAAATAACAATCGGCAAAAGAAAAAGATGCATGAGAAAAAGTTAAAGTGCTAGCTATTTGGCCACAGGAGACAACTGAAGTTCTCGTGGTGTTTTAGCAGTTTGTACGCGATAAAACTCTGATTTTTACACCCGATAACTTCAGACTATGATGGAACAGACAATACAGCCGTTTTCTGACCGTAATTACCCACGTTCTCAGAGTCAGTGAACGCACCAGGACTGAAGTTACCACCCTCATGGATTTTGATTGGTCCTTCGTGTTAGCTCCGCCCCAACAGGGCCAGAAGTTTTGAAACTGAAATTTTCAGATTGGAAAACGTAAAAAAAAAGAGTTGAAAGTGAAAAAAAGATTTGAGTCTGCTGATAGTGCAGTGCGGTGACCCTCCGAACAGCTTCACCTGGATCAAATTCTATGGAGCTAAATTGAGGCCAATATTATTTGAAACCCAAATTAAAAAATACAAAAGAAATACTGAAAGAAATTAAAATGTCTGAAACTTTTTGCTATTCTGAAATAAACTGAATTATTTTCAGCTTCAAATGTTTAATTTTTTAGGTTTCAAAACACAAGGTTTCAATTTCAAAACTTTTTTTAAGTTTCCACTTTTTTTTTTTTTTTATCTAAAAATTTCTTCGATAAGGACCTTTTCTACTCCTGTATGTAACACAATAAGATGGCACTTTGTACGGGTTAGAACAGCGTTTTGGACGCCCGGTTTGTACGCGATAAAACTCTGATTTTTACACCCATCTTGGGACAACTTAAGACTATAATAGTACAGACGATAAAGCCATTTTCTGACATTTTATGATTCTAAAGAGAAAAAAAAAGAGTTGTAAGTGCAAAAAAGATTTGAAACTGAAAAATAGTTTTGAAATTGACATTTCGGGTTTTGAAATCGAAAAACAGAACTTTTAAAGCGGAAATAATTATGTTTTAGTGCAGCAAAAAGTTTTACTTTTTTTTTTGTTTGTTTTATTTGGGTTTCAAATCTTTATGGCCCCAATTTGGCTCCATGGATTGTAACGATAGGATAAATAAAGCATCATTTCAAGGAGAAAGTTCACCTCTCACTGCTTGTTTTTGTCCAGATGATGAAATAAGTTTTTTGTGTTTTATTTAGGTCTGCAGGTTCTTATTTATGGCTGTATGTCAACATGTTTGTTTTGTTGCAGTAATACTACTGACATAAAAGTCTTTAGAGTTCTTCTTATCTTACTCTTGATGTGTTCTCTACACACAGTTTACATTTATGGGTTAATACTTGATACATTTAAGAATTTCAGATAATAGCAATAAAGGAAAAATGTTCTCTCTGGTCTGTTTTTGTTCAAAAGTCGCACATTTTCATATAAAATTTACCTGTAATTAATCGCAATTAATCACAATCCGAAAGTGTGATTAATCTGATTATTTTTTCCAATCAATTGACTGCATTAATTAAATATAAAATGTTGTAAATGTACAATTTTGTGTGTGATTTCATGTTGTGATAAGAAGTGGTAAATACTGTAACTAAACAGAAAAAAAGCTTAATCACGATTAATTTTTTCCCAGGTTTGCGATTAATTAGTTAATTGATTTCCGGCCCTACTTAAAATATTTAATAGGAGTAGAGTTTGGTATGTAAAGAACATTTTTAAAACGAAATCGGATGTTTGATTTTGATTGCCAAGACAAGGAAAGATTTGAGTAACTGATGAAAAAAAATGTGTTTTTATTGAAGAAAAAACACATTTTGGCAAAATAAAGGAAAATTAAATAAATACCCAGAAATACCTCACACCGTATCTTCATCTCTGATCTTTTAGACAAAAGGTGAAATTACACTTTGAATTCCTTGAATATTTGTGATCTTTTGCACTACAGTATCGATGGTGTTAAAGACCTCATCTCACTGGGTCACATGTTGAAGTCTAAAGCAAATCTCCTTTTATCCATATCTTTACGAGAAAATAACAAAAACCCAACAAAAAAGTCGTTCCTTGAACCAGATTCTGTGTCTTCCATAAAAACTGACCTTTTGAGTGACTTTTGCTCACAGATCTGAGATGTTCTCAAATGTTTTACTGATTTTTCTGATGCCTCCTTGTTTAATACACGTTAAAATCATCTTTTTTATACACTGGGAATAAGTGCGCAGGTTGGACTCCTATGATCCAAGTCATTTAAAGCCACTTTTTAATATTTAGCTTGATGGCAGAGATGAAACGGAATGGCGTGAACAGACTGATAATTAGAAGGAAAGTTTAATGCTTAGGATCAGAAGAGTCAGAAACTTTAATCTAAAATTGAGTGTAACTGTTGTCTAGACACTTTTTTCGTGTGTGTTTGCAGGCTGGTACAACCGTCTGTACATCAACTTCACACTGCGGCGCCACATCTTCTTCTTCCTGCTTCAGACGTACTTTCCCGCCACGCTCATGGTGATGCTGTCCTGGGTGTCGTTCTGGATCGACCGGCGGGCTGTGCCGGCCAGGGTTTCTTTGGGTAAGAGCAGCTTCTGTCGGGAGTCCGGGGGGGGGGGGATGAAAGCTGGCCGTGACCAACCGGGACCACACGGCAGAAAAATGAACGGCATCACACGTTTTGGAGCTGAGGCGGCGCCGCGCTTGTCATGAAGCCGTCAGAGCCGAAAGCCCCGAGTGGCTCATCTGATTGATCTTGATGTGTTGGACTGTTCAAAAGGTGGTGATGGAGGGGGGGGGTGGCTTTTCTTGTGTCTTATCTATTGCAAAACTGTTCCAGTTCTGTGAATTTGGAAACTATTCCGTCCTCCAGAATAGTTTGATGGATTCATGTCAGCACCAGAATAAATTTCCTTTCAAAACAAGTTAAAACACAGAATACAAGATGAAAAAAAATCTCCCAATAAAATAAGTAGAATTGGTAACATTTGTTACAATAAGTTGTGATGTTCTGCTCTTTTAAGACACAAATTGATCTTGAAATTCTCTATAAATGCTCAGATTTAGGTGTAGTTCTCTGATAGTTGGAAATATTGTGTCTTCTATTATACATTTATTGCTAAAAAGAAATAGTTTACATCTTTAAAGTATGTACATTTACATACATACAAACATACTTAAACATTTTTTCCCCAAAAGATATCTGAATGCTACAATTGTCAACAGTCCCTATTTATAGACCAATTAAATAAGGGGTGTAAAACTCAATCGCCAAAACATGCCTTAGGTCACGGGACGAACAGGATAAACGTTTATTAAACACTCTAAAACAACAAATTTAAAAATGTTTTAAAGTTTTTAACATAATTATGAACTAGATATATAGCATTACCTGTGATAATGTGAATGCTGTAAGCTGAATTTGGCCGCTGAAGATGCTGAAGTTAATAGCTAAAAACACTGAAGCTGATAGCTGAAGATGCTGAAATTGATAGCTGAAAAGCTAAAGCTGATAGCCAGCTAAAATGTTAGCAAAATGCCAAATTAGCATAAAAAATAGATTAGCCAAAACAGCTAGCATGTTGCTGAAAAAAAATACTAAACTTCAAAATAGCCTAAAAAAAACGTAAAAAAGCCTAAGTTAGCCAAAACAGCTAGCATGTATCTGAAATATTAGCTAAACTCCAAAATACCCTAAAAAAAAATCTTAGTAAATACCAAAATAGTCCAAAAAACTAGCAGAATGTCAATTTTTAAAACTTTAAAACTGTAACTTTTTAACATAATTATTCATAATAGAAAAGGCAGGAATATTATTCCAGAATAAATTAACTTAAACCTTAAATAACTTTCAATCTTTGACTCTCCATAAAAATATATTTTGTCAAAGTTATAAAAGGTAGAAATAAGCAAGCTAACATCGGGCCATTATAACAATAAAATAAAATGATCTGGAGGGCCGGATCTTAACTTTGACACGTGTGAATTAGTCTGTAATTTCACATTTTAAGATATTCTTCTGTTAACTTGTACTGCTAACATAATTTTTCTTGCTTTTCTACTACTTTCTATTCTGTTTCTGCCAATTTTTTACTCACAAAACAGAAATCTTTAGTATTTTGTCTTTTAGGTCATTAAGACCTACTACATGATGACCAGTAACATCTGTTTCCTCTTAGAAGAAGCATCAAGTCTTAGGGTGTTAGTTTGCAAAATGTGCTTAAGGTCATTGAAGAACATTTCAAAGCAACCTAAAATCTAATTGTTGATAAAATTAGGCCATAAAACGGACTTAAAAGTGCTAAAAGTCCTATCTAATATAATATCTAATCCTTGATAAATTATGAACTTTCACTGTCTGAGTTTTGATCAGTTTTATTTGTTGCTTACTCATTTGTTTATTTATAGTTTTGACATATTTTCTGTGTGCAGGCATTACCACGGTGCTGACCATGTCCACCATCATCACGGGAGTCAATGCCTCCATGCCACGCGTGTCCTACATCAAAGCTGTGGACATCTACCTCTGGGTCAGCTTCGTCTTCGTTTTCCTCTCGGTGTTGGAGTACGCCGCGGTCAACTACCTGTCCACGGTCCAGGACCGCCGCGAGCGCAAGATGAGGGAGAGGGCCCGCTCCCAGGTGGGCGGAGATTCCCGCTACAAGATGTTTGCATTTATACAAATTATTATTTATTTTTAACATCTAAGGAGCACCTAAAAAGACATCAAAGGAAGAAAAAAAACCCACTGAAGTAAAAAAAAAAAGTTTTTCTCTCAGAAAAAAAAAGAATAGTACAGATAGTACGAGCACAGATAGTAATTGTATTTTTTTTCTTTTTTTTTTTTAGAAAAAAAGTTAGTAATGTTGACCATTAATTTTTTTGTGGGGCGGGGGAGAGGGGGGATTATGGTCACTATCTGGGGCACGGCAGACAGTATCTGGTGCGCACCAGATACTTTCTGGAGATTTTTTTTTCTGGTACGCATCAGATAGTTACTGGTGCGCACCAGTAACTGGCAGATAGTGACCAGAAAAAAAATATTTTTAAAGAAAAAAAAATTTGCTTACTATCTAATGCACACCAGTTACTATCTAATGCGCACCAGTTACTATCTGATGCTTACGACGGAGTATTAGGGCCACCAAAAAGAAAAAAAAAGTAATATTACGACTTTTTTTCGTAACTGTCGTAACTGCTAAATTACGAGAATAAAGTTGTATATTTATGACTTATAAGTCATAGGCTTATATTTACGACTTTTAATCTCGTAAATTTACGAGAAAAAAACTCGTAAATTTACGAGATTAAAAGTCGTAAATTTACGAGATTAAAAGTCGTAAATTCATGAGAAAAAACTCGTAAATTTACGAGATTAAAAGTCGTAATATTATTTTTTTTTTTTTTTGGTGGCCCTAATACTCCGTCGTACGCCAGATATTAACCAGAAATTAATACTTTTTTTTAGAAGAAAAAAAAATTCTGGTCATTATCTGGTATGCGCCAGTTACTATCTTGTACTATCACCAGATACTAACCAAAAGAGAAGAAAAAAAATCAGAAAAAAAATGTTCCTCCATTTTTTTTTTTTTTTTTTTAACGTCCCTTCAGGGGCTCCGTACATATCTGACCAATTTGCTCACAAGTTATTTTTAGTAAAACTCAAGTTTCAATCTTCCAAGTTAGAATCCAAAACAACTTAAATTCTAAAGTGATGATCCCAAGTTTGATCCTTGAAATGAAGAGGTAAAGATAGAAACATCGACTCAAAACGTGTATTGTTACTTATATTAAGCTTAAAGTTGTCAGTGTTGGATCACCATGAGACTTCCTTAATGTGGAATTCTCACGGGTAATTTTGCATTACATTTGAGTTTATGGACAGATTTCTCCAAGCATTTTATTATTTATGACAAATAATAAATAAAGTTCGATTAATGTGTGGATTTACTGAAGGAATGTTTGATGGGTAAAGACGCCGACACCAGGGTCACATGGAAACAGGTGACTTAATGGGAAGAACCATGAAAGGAACAGCAAAAAACAAACAAACAAAAAGAACAAAAGAAAAATCAGGTGATCAGAGATAGAGGAACACATACAAATGATATTACATTTAGGTTTTGTTGCTTGGCAACAGCTGAGCTGATGAAATGACGCGCAACACACGTGAACGTAGATGAAGAAAGACATGCATTTAACTTTGAAATATCACAGAATATGAGTTTGTTTTTGCTCATATGGAGGCGAAAATGAAGTAATTATGGAGTTTTATCTTTCCTCCACCAGTCACTGCCCTGCACCTGCAGCATCTCCCACACTCGAACCATGACCATGATGGACGGCACCTACAGCGAGGCCGACACCAACAGCCTGGCCGGCTACACCGAGGAGCCCATGGTGCAGGAGGAGCCCGACGAGAAGCACCACGTCCCGGAGAAGTCGGAGCACATGGTGGTCCACCTGTCCATGAGCAGCGAGTCCGCGGGCATCAAGAAGAGGAAGAGCCTGCGCGCCCTCAGCATCATCCAGAACACGCACGCCATCGATAAATACTCCCGGATGATTTTTCCCGGATCCTACATCTTTTTCAACCTCATCTACTGGTCAGTTTACTGCTGAAGGCCTGAGCGGCGAGGCCGGTGAAGACGTTCTCATAAAAAGCATCACGGTGCTGCTTACTTGCTTGACCGTGTTTGTTTGTCCGATTTTAGAGGCTCTTCCATCCCATTGGACTATTTCAACTGTTAATCTTCTTACAGCTACTTGAATGTTCATTGTGGTTTTCATGAAATCGGCAAAAATGATCTAAAAATGTTTCATCTTATCTTTTAAATGTGACTCAGACATGAAGTCCGGCCCCCTTTTGTGTTTGCATTCATGTAATACGATAATCTTCATACAATCCAAAATGTCAGCTCAGGTTTTGTCAGTTGCAGAAATTACAGCCACTCAGTCTAGGGCTGCCACGATTAGTCGACTAATCGACTATTAAAATAGTCGACGACTAATTTAATAGTGGATTAGTCGTTACTTTTATATTAAATTTAGGTTACAGTGTAGTAAAGTTAAACAAAGCTATGATCTTTACTATAGTATAAATGCTTAGTAAGCATTCTCACTATAGTGATTCTCCCGCTCTTTTACATACGTTTTTCAGAAACTAAAACCTCAATCACACTTTAAGCAATCTTGGTATCAAAACGTTCAGCTTGTTCAGGACAATACTGGTTGTATTTTTGGTATTCACAAACTTTATAGTTTTAAATAATGAGCAAAATATAAAAAATGAATGAGAAAGTCTTCAAATTTCAAAATTTTAAGTAAATTATCAACAAACCTTTAACTATGGTCTATGTTTTAATTTTTCATAATGATTTTCAAAAAAAAAAATCAGAGTTTAGCTTCTATTTTACCAACATGCTAACATTTTTGGCTAATTTGTTATTTGCTGCGGTTTTTTAGAATAATTTAGAGTTTATCTTCTATTTTAGCAACAGGCTAACGTTTTTGACTAATTTAGTTTACTGGGGAATTTTGGGCTATTTTGAAGTTTAGCTAGTATTTAAGCAATGTGCTAATGTTTTGGCTAATTTGTTTTCTACTGGGGTTTTTTAGGCTAATTAATAGCTTTGCTCCTATTTTAGCATCAGGCTAATGTATTTGGCTAATTTGTTACTTGGGTTTTTTAAGCTTATTTAGAGTTTAGCTTCTATTTAAGCAACAAGCTAACATTTTGACTAATTTAGTTTACTGGGGAGTGGTAGGCTATTTTGAAGTTTAGCTAATATTTTAGCAATATGCTAACATTTTGGCTAATTTGTTATTTACTGTGGTTTTTTAGGCTTATTTAGGGTTTAGCTTCTATTTAAGCAACAACTAACATTTTGACTAATTTAGCTTACTGGGGAATTGTAGGCTATTTTGGAGTTTAGCTAGTATTTAAGCAACTAGCTAGCTTTTTGGCTAACTTGTCATCTACTGCAGTTTTTATGCTAATTTGAAGTTTAGCTAATATTTTAGCAACATGCTAACATTTTGGCTAATTTGTTTTCTACTAGGGGTTTTTTTAGGCTAATTTATAGTTTCGCTTCTATTTTAGCATCAGGCTAATGTATTTGGCTAATTTGTTACTTGGGTTTTTTAGGCTTATTTAGAGTTTAGCTTCTATTTAAGCAACAAGCTAACATTTTGACTAATTAATTTACTGGGGAATTGTAGGCTGTTTTGGAGTTTAGCTAGTATTTAAGCAACTAGTTGGCTTTTTGGCTAATTTGTCATCTCCTTGGGTTTTTTTGGGCTAATTTGGAGTTTAGCTCATAATTGAGCAAAACACTAAATGTTTTTGCACAATTGGCATGTATTAGGGAATTTTAAGCAATTTTACTGCAAAATGTTGAGAAATTTAGGTCAGCTTCAGCAATCTTTCATACTTCTTCAACCTAATTTAAAGTCTTTTAGCAAATTTTGCTAAAAGCTTTTGCATTTTTAGTAAATCCCTTCAGCAATTAAAGTCAATTGCATCACCATTTTCATCAAAAAGCTTCTCCATCTTCATCTTTATTTTAGCTAGTTTAAAGCTAATGATGGTTTAGATGTGTGCTTTACATCCACTTTACACATGACCCGATTAGTCCACTAATCAGAAAAATAATCAGTGATTAGTCGACTATAATATAATCATTTGTGGCAGCCCTAGCTCAGACGCCAAATGCACCAAAGTGAGAGAAAGCAGAATATCTCCCGTCATCGCTAACACATCGGCTACATTAAAAGAACTGACAAAAAGGTAGATTACTCTAATTAACCTGTTAGTATTTTGTGTGCAATGTTCAATCTGTTTCGGTGAAGAAGCGATATTTCAGGCCTCAGTCACACCTTCACGTCTCTGAGTTAGACAGCTCCACAGTGCAGCTGTCACACTAAACAAAGCGCTGACAGACGTGGACTCGCCCGCCGATTCACAGCTGCAGCAGACGCACTAATTCTCTGGTCACTTTTCTGTTTTAACCCTGCTGTGCTAGTGCACCAATTTCAGGTTTATTGAATCCAGCTACTCTGAACTTGATGAATGTTTATGCCTACTGCAGACTCAACCCTTACTGAGCATGTGAAAAAATAATAATTCAATGAGAAAAGAGTTTTTTGTTTGTTTGAATCATTTTTAACTTTTTAATATCCTGTCTGTAAACTGTTAAAGTCTCATTCTGCAGCCTCATCGTGCTCTGAATGTATTTTCATTTTTTTGTTTCTGACTGTTAAGGAATGCAATGCAAAGTGTTTAAACTATTCCAAAAATTCCCCTTATTGAAAAGAAGAATAAAACAAAACGTCTACTGTAAAACGCGCAGCTGTTCTAAAACTGACAGGCCGATGAACTGCATGAACAACTGTGAGAATACAGTCAACGTCTGATGATGTTTGTTCAACTTTTTCTATGAACGAGAAAACAAGAAGTCTCACATTTGACACAAAACTACGAATTTAACCGGTAAACATTTTGCCTTTGTACCAACAAATCTTAAAGGTGTTAAATGTATTTATTTATTGTATCTAGACCAGAATATAATGATGGTTTGACCATGTAAGTCATAATTCTTAAGGATGATTCTGCTCAAGTCCGAAATGTTTGTGTGACAGTTTGTCACATGCATAGTATTTCCCCTTAAGAAAAAGTGCTGTCAGGACATGTTGAGTACACGCTCTGAGGATGTGACCGCACTTCTGCAAGTAGAAACCACCTAATAAGGTTAAACACACGGTACCAACAGCTCCACAAAATACAAATACACGATTTCAGCCTCTGAGGGTCTGGACGTTCATAAGGTTTCAACATATCAATTTGATAACTTTACTCAAAAATATCTTTAAAAGGTCACAAATAAAGATGATCAAATCCACTATATAAGAAATACTTTTGTGTCAAACGAGGAATTTTTTAAAGCGTTTTCCAGGACCGTTGGGTCCAGATTTGTGTTTGTATGGTGTGTACACGTCGATGGTCTGTCTGGAAGTATGTTGAGTTTTATTAGATATAACAATGTGATTAAAATGTGCTGGTTCAAACTGACTTTGAAGAATGTTACTGTTTGTTTCACGATGTAATAAATTTCTTCATTATCAACCAAGAAGGGATTCAGACGTGTCAAATGTTGAATTCTACCTGCAGTTGCTCATCTATCCGCTAACAGTGGTACTTCAACTTGATTAAAAAGAGATCATTGTTTCGTCTTATCTTTACATAGATGTGTTTTTTTATTTTTTCACGGCAAAATAAATATGAACAGAGATGGGGGAGATTGTGTTGGGATGTTGCTGATAGTGGTGCATCTCAGCAGGCGTGAAACCCTACAAGACTTCCGGTTATCACTCTTTATCACAACTTTATCTGCAAACAGCAACAAAAATTACCACTAAGTCGAGATGAATTCTTCAAACATTAATGTTCATTTGGCCGGTCTGTCTGCCTGTACCCAAAAAAACATTCAAGAGATTCAAAATTCAAATTTTTAAGTAGATTACAAGCCTTTCAATATATTAATGTTTTAATCTTTTATACTAATTTTCCAAAAAATTAGAGTTTAGCTTATATTTTAGCAAGATGCTAACGTCTTTGGCTAATTTGAAGTTTAGCTTCTATTTTATCAACATGCTAATGTTTTTGACTAATTTAGCTTACTGAGGAATTTTAGGCTATTTTGTAGTTTAGCTAGTATTTAAGCAATGTGCTAGCTTTTTTGGCTATTAGGTACTGGGATTTTTATGGGCTTATTTAGAGTTTAGCTAATATTTTATCAAAAGAATAACAATTTTGGCTGATTTGTTATCTTCTGGTGGGTTTTTTGGACTATTTAGAGTTTAGCTTCTGTTTAAGCAGCAGGCTAACGTTTTAACTAGTTTAGTTTACTGAGGAATTTTAGACTATTTTAGAGTTTAGCTAGTATTTTAGCAAAATGCTAACGTTTTTGGCTAATTTGTTATCTACTGAGGTTTTTATATAGGCTAATTTAGAGTTAAGCTTCTATTTTATTAACATGCTAATGTTTTTGACTATTTTAGTTTACTGGGGAATTTTAGGCTACTTTGAAGTTTAGCTAGTATTTAAGCAATGTGCTAGCTTTTTTGGCTAATTTGTTAGATACTGGGGTTTTTATGGGCTTATTTAGAGTTTAGCTAATATCTATCAACAGAATAGCAATTTTGGCTAATTTGTTATCTACTGGTGGGTTTTTTGGACTAATTTAGAGTTTAGCTTCTGTTTAAGCAACATGTTTACCTTTTAACTAGTTTAGTTTACTGAGGAATTTTAGACTATTTTGGAGTTTAGCTAGTATTTTAGCAAAATGCTAACGTTTTTGGCTAATTTGTTATCTACTGAGGTTTTTATATAGGCTAATTTAGAGTCAAGCTTCTATTTTATCAACATGCTAATGTTTTTGACTATTTTAGTTTACTGGGGAATTTTAGGCTACTTTGAAGTTTAGCTAGTATTTATGCTACGAGCTAGCTTTTTTGGCTAATTTGGCATCTACTAAGGTTTTTTGGGCTAATTAGTAGTTTAGCTTCTATTTAAGCAACACACTAAATATTTTTTATTAGGGGACTTTTTAAACAATTTCACCACAAATGTTTTCAGAAATTTAGATCAGCGCTCTTTAGCTCATTAACGAAACTTCCTGTCTTTTCTTCCTGATTTTAAAAACAGCTTTTGCATTTTCAGCTTATCCGTTCAGCACCTAAAGTAAAATGTGTCACCATTTTCAGCTAAAAGTTTCAGCATCTTCAACAGTTTTCCCACTGGCATTCTCGCAGGTAAAACAACTTTTCTAGCTTATGTAGGTGGGATGATACGGCTATTGCAGTACATTCTTACATTGACAGTTGCACGAATATTACTTCATATTCTCAGTGCTGCAAGATGCCCCAAAGCGCAGAAGTTGGGTCTGTGAGACGAAAAAGTGTGCAAGAAGAGAGGCAGATTTTGCACAAAAGAAGAAAAAAATATATTTTTTTTAAAAAAAGATCAGATTAGGGCTGGACAATATCGGATTTTTTATATCACAATATATTTTTTTCCCCCATATTTTGTGATGAGGTTTCCAATTTTAGAAAAAAACATCCCTTTAGCACAATTTGCAGTGTACGTTACTCTGTTTTTGTCAGATTTCGAATACCTGCACACACAGGCTGTAAATTAATTCTTGAGTCACCAGCCAAGTAGGAAAAACAAAAAAAAATCTGCAGACCAAATGTATTTTTTACCGACCAATTTATAACAGTATGTTACACAGTAATAGTTAAGGCATTTTACTTTTTAACGTTTTTTCTTTAGTCTATTTTTTTAGAAAATGAAATTGCATAGAAGTAATTTATAAAGGGTATGAACATGTTTTTATTGTCATCTAACTGTTATCTCAAATTCAAACATGTTGAGAAAACATGGAACAAATTTACTAGAGATTTCCTAATTCTGCCTCATTTTATATTAAATCATAACAAAAGAACAGCCCAAAATCCGAATAACGTTTTGGATTATTGTTATTATATATCATTATTGACATTAAACATATCTTAGGTTGTGGGCCAAAAAGGATAAACAGTTATTGAACAAACCAAAACTAGATTTTTAAAACTTTAGAAACATATCTTTTTAACGTGGACCAAAACTTGGGATCAGGCCTTGACTTTCCGCAGAGACTAGCAGGAGTAGTTCATTAGAAATTTGCCTCCGAGTTATGGGCGAGGGCTCTTAGCAGGAAGTAAGCTTGCACTCTTTTCCCATCATCCCTTTGCTAAGACTTTCCTGCTAGCTTACAGCCCCTCCCAATCCCAACTCGTCCAAAAAAAAA
>NC_050533.1:4572806-4574054 GCF_002922805.2 Oryzias melastigma | reverse complement strand
AAAAAAAAAAATGGCTGGAGCTATTCAGTCTTAAGATCTTGAGCCAGCTCGGATGAGGAAAACGACGAAGAACGTGGATTAGTCTTTTACAAGTGAATGCATCAGAATGGAGTGGAAGATAAAGATTGTGGTCCTCCAACAGCACCTACGTCACTCCTACAGGCTTTTTCAAACGTTATTTCTTCACCTGCTCCTACTTCACAATTATTTAAATGAAGAAAATCTTAGAAATTCAGTTTTAATCTTAGTTTTCTTTATCCATCATGAGAAAAATGAAACGTTAAAAGCACTACTTTCCTTGGAATGGGAGTTTGCAAAATGTTCAAGATGTGTTTTTAATTATAGGCTGAGAGAAAACTCAAAACACATTTTTGTCTAAAGGGAGTGTGGAATGACGAATGGCATGATTTGAAAGTGAGAAGCATATTTGTGAGAAGTGACAGTATAAAATGTGTTGCGTTTTTTTTTACCTGGGCGGAACATTTGTTTTCCACAGGGCGTGACAGACACTCCTAGCTGACTGCAACTATATTAAAAAGTAAGAAGGAGTTGACTGCATCTTGGCTTTTTTTAAACAGAATTTCCACAATCTTTTATTACTGCTTAATAGAAAACATTTCCAGCCGCTACGAAGTTTCCGAGGTGTCCCTGAAGGCAACGTGACTCTCCACTTCCTGTTTGCCGTAACTTTTCGGCTCCTCGGAGCAGGACGGGATTCAGCTCGGACACCAGACGCTGTGAGTGTTTGGCGGGTTTTTTCTGTAATGAAAACACGGTAGAGACCCGTTCTGACAGCGTTAAAGATGTTGCACGCTCGTGTTCTGGTTCGGTGACGGGCTGCGCGGCCGGACTCCGGTCGTTGTTTGACCGTGAAGCGGCGCAGAGCCTCCTGTCAATCTCAACTCTCGAATCAGATTAGCCCGCGAAGACACACATCCGCCGCTCCAAGCCGGGTCTAAACGCTGCAGACGCCATGCGTCTAGGTAAAAACACTAACACACGTCCGTCACATCTCCGTTACGTTTCTTTTTCGGGTTAACCGCCGCCTCTCCAAACGCGGCAGCAGGGGCGGATTCACCGTTAGGCGAAGGGGGGGTGGGGGAGGTCGGGTAACCCCCCAACACTTTAGGGCACTTTCCAATTTTTTAAAGTTAATTTGGCATTTAGATAATATGCTATATGCTAGTTGTTTTGGCTAGTTTAGGTGCTTTTAATTTTTTAGGCTATTTTGAAGTTTAGCTAATATTT
>NC_050533.1:4569877-4572670 GCF_002922805.2 Oryzias melastigma | reverse complement strand
ATACTATATATATAGTTTTAAGATTTTTTTTAGCATTTTTTCTTTTCTTTGAAGATTACAGAATTTTTTTTTTAATGTGGCAATGTGTGGCTTTTTGGAAAACCATAAATCTTTACGTTTAGGCTGTAATTGTTACACTATTTCCGTTAGCCTACAAACCAACCCCAGCCCCCATCACAGAAAAAACAGTTGTGTGGCCCTCACGAGAAAAAGTTTGGGGACCTCTGGTCTATATGCCTCCTGGACGAGGTGTTCCGGGCGGAGGCCCTGTGGAAGACCCAGGATGTCAGAATTCTTCCGATATAGTTCGTTCTTCATTTTCTAGTTCTGTCTGAATCGACAATTCCAAAATCCAGTGCCCTAGAAATTTCCCAGAAGTCTTTGCAAAAAACCAGTGTGCATTGATGCTCACTAGATTGGCAAACATAGACCACAATGCATTGGGTTTGAACAATTTTTGCTAGAGAAATAAACCATCAACGTTTTCTTCATCAGAACACAGTGGAGCGATAAATAGAGGTAAAATGCTGGTATTGGTTAGATTTTCACTTGTATTTCTGAGCGCTAGCAGCTCCGCACCAACATAGTTGACCGGCGACTATTGATGACATCATCAAGTGGGAGTAACATCCAAATTTGATGACATTATCTTTCCATAACTTTCTGTTTGGAGGGCTAAATGTTGGGGTGGAATTTGGAAAAAAGGAGAAAGGAAAGGACAAAATCAAAAGGAACTCAAAAAGAAGAAGGTCAAGAATTAGAAAAATAATGTAAAAAAAAAAGAATAGGAAAGACAACGAGAGAGTTGCAGAAAATAGTCATTTTTTAAAATCATATTTCTTCATTGTTATTGAGGCCACTCCATTTACTACTGTTTTGTTCCAGTTTTTAAAATGAGTCAATTTTAATAAATTATAATATACTTAGTGCTGCCGCTTATGATTATTTTAATAGTCGACTAATGACCGATTATTTTTTCCGATTAGTCGACTAATTGGGTCATTCACAAACTGGACGTAACGCACACGTCTTAACAATCATTAGCTTTAAACTAGCTAAAATTAGATATATAACATTACCTGCGATAATGCTAGTGTAAATGTTGTAAGCTAAATTTGGCTGCTGAAGATGCTGAAATTTATAGCTGAAATCACTGATGCTAATAGCTGAAAACGCTGAAGCTGATAGCTAGCTAAAATATTAATTTAATGCAAAATTAGCCTAAAAAATAGAAATAAAAGCCTAAGTTAGCCAAAACAGCTAGCATGTAGCTGAAATACAAGCTAAACTCCAAAAAAGCCTAAAAAAACTGAAAAATCCTAAATTAGCCAAAATAGCTAGCATGTAGCTGAAATGTTAGCTGAACTCCAAATTAGCCTAAAAAACTTTAAAATAGCCAAAAAAGCTAGCATAATACCATTATAACTTTCAATGTTACTATACTCCAAATAATATAAAGTAACGACTAATCGACGATGAAATTAGTTGTCCACTATTTTAATAGTCGACTAATCGTGGCAGCCATAAATATAATTTTAGTTTTTGAAAGCTTATCAAAACATTTTGATTCTTGACATTGACGCCGTCTAAAAGTAGATTAGCTAACAAGTTATTCCAATGTTCGTTTTGCCCGAGGAATTAAGATTAATGCAACCGCTGCAGGTTTTTACTCGCCTGTTCACTGTATCTAAACGGACCCTGGTGAGAACATTCAGTAAAAACTGAAGCTGCAGACAGTTTCTCAGATAGTTCAGCAAAATCTGATTTGACCTCAATCCTATTTTGTGAATTTTCCTTTTTATATATCAAAAGAAAACACGTGAGAACTGTGCCTCCCCAAAAATGAGCGACACCCCCCAGCTAAACTCCTCTGGAGCCGGATCTGAACAGGCTTGTCTGTGCAACATGTTTTTGTCGATTTGTACATATATATACTTTTTAAATATAAAGATTTAATTGCTTTTAAAAGCCATTTTTCTGGCGGAATTTATGCTTTCTTCTATTTACCTATTTGGACTTTTTTAAGGACTTGAATGAAGCAAAATCTGAACTATTTAATGTCTAATTTGATCTTTTTCAAGGATCGGTCAGAAGAAAAATGAAAAAAAAAATAAGTAAATTAACCCACTAAAGACCTTAAAGAAACTTTTTGTGCAGCAAAAACAAAGCAGGCTTGTTGGGAGCGTTGGAGCAGCAGAAGGGGATGTTGGTGCTAAAGAATGTTGTGGTGGGTAAAGTGAGTCACTGGGGAAGCTGGCTCATTCTCTCTGCTTTTTACGGCCCTTTCTTGGTAAAGAAATGGCGCCTGTCTGCTTTCTGTTTGACGGTAGAGCTGTTGCAGGTGTGCAGCAGCATGTCCTGACCTAAAGCAAAACGGGCTTTGTCTTTACATCTGGCATGTCACTGCAGGAATTTGTGAAAAATATGAAAACTGAAGATTTGAGTTTGTCCCTGGAGGAAAAAACAGTCATGTGCTGCTCTTGTGCTCATCTTATTGCAGCTGAACTTCAAATCACATCAGCATTTTATCTTTTGATCTATTTTAAAAGCATTCCCAGTGTTTTCTTTTTTATTATTATGATAAAAAAAATCTGTGTTGTTTTCTTAGACATAGTTTCTGCAGAGCAGCAGTAGTTCATTTGAAATTCACCTCTAAGTTGTGGGTGGAAATGTTGACAGGGAGTAACCCCGCCCCCTTTCCTTTTCCTATTGCTGGGCAACCTGTAAAAGATCTATTTGGGCTCGTTTTCTACTGATCAAAACCTAGAAGGAACCGCATAGTCTTATTTTAAC
>NC_050533.1:4569341-4569675 GCF_002922805.2 Oryzias melastigma | reverse complement strand
AGGATCATCTCAGTGCAACTAGTAACCAATGTTATGCAGCATAAAATAATTTGTATTTTTAACTCATAAAAGATCAAACTTTTTACCAAAGTTTAGTTTTGCATTAAAAATCTGTGCATTCTGGAGGTAGAGTTGAGCAAAGTAAGCGTCTTCAGGTCAACAGGATGTAAAATCCTGCATAGTTTATCATCTATGTGCATCTCAGCCATCAATTTATAAATATAACTAATCTAAATTTAATAAATGCTAATTAAGTAATCCTCACTTTAAAAAAAACTATTTTATTTTTATTTTATTTTATATTTTTGTTGTTTTTCCCCTCTTTGTCCTCAGC
>NC_050533.1:4563295-4569150 GCF_002922805.2 Oryzias melastigma | reverse complement strand
TAATATGACAGTATTAGGGCCAGTTTACAAACAAAAAAATGTATTTAAATTACAATTTTAAATCTCATAAATTAACGAGAGAAAAGTTGTAACTGTTAAATTATGAGAATAAAATTGCATGTTTATGACTTTAAAGTCAAAAGGTAAATTTATTACTTTTTTCTCTTAAATGTACGAGATTTAAAGTCATAAATTTACAAGAAAAAAGCTCGTAAATTTATGAGATTTATAGGAATGGAGCGTAACAGATTATAAAGAATTTTTCTTCATTCTGTTCGAATCGTTCAAGCCTGAAGAATGGCTAATGTATGTTTTTCTTTTGTACAAATGGCATCAAAAACAAACCAAACCAAAACCAAAAAAGATTTAGTCGTAAATGTACACGAAAAAAGCTCATAATATTACTTTTTTTTTCCTTGGGTGGCCCTAATACTTTGTGATACTTTAAAGATCACAATGACATTAAGAAAGCAAAACAAATATTAAAACATTACATTATAGAGATCAAATTCCAGAAACCATAATGTAAGTCCAAAAAAAAAAAAAACATACAATGATATTTATTTATCAAAAAAGGAAATGTTCTGGAAAAACACAAGTAATTACCAGCAATAAATCTAAAATGTTTAGAAAAATTAAACAAAATAAGACACCGGAAAAGTAGGTATTATTAACCCAAAAACATGAATGGTGACTTAGACATAGCTGCCTCAAGAGCAGCTAACCTGAACCCACAGCCACTGCAGAAGTTCACTGATTGATCAATCAAGTCTTTACCACAGTTCAGGCTAAACATCCGTCTGGTTTCGCTCAAACATTTTCCTCCAATCAGGGATGAGCGATGATACCTACCTTTTTCTGGTCGTACCTTATGACTAAAAGTATTGGTTCCTAATAGATGGGACTGATGTCTTAAAGCTGTCCGGTTCGGTGTTCTAAGCAGATGTGAACTCTGCTTCTGATGAAGGTTAACTGCAGCCGCCGGTTCCGGCCCTGCCATGACCCAGCAGGAACAGCAGCAGTTCGCTGAGAGCCTGGAGGCGGCGCTCTCCTGGATCCAGGACGTTCAGGAGAGGGTGAACGCCAATGACAGCACGCTGGGGCCCCTGGACGCCCTGAAGGTCCGACTTGATGAGACAAAGGTAAAGAGACTTTTTAGCCTGATTGATTAGGAACCAATAAACTTACTGTTCTATAACATTTTATGACCATTAAATCAGAAAATCATATCATTTAAAAAAAGATTAAAGAGTATCCCAAATACAGTCTTGGGACATATTGTGATACGTTTCGTAATATGAGACATGTATCAGGATACGTGTCATATTGCCAAACTCTTGCCAATACATACCCCTACAACCAATTACATTTTTCTAAGCTTACATTAAAGTAAACTCCAGGATCCAACCTGTTTAGTTCAGTTTATTTCATTTTCCTGTCATAATACTCTTGTTCTTGGTGAAAATGAAAGAGGACAGAAGAAGAAAACTTATTGCCTCTGCCCCATTTAACTAAAACAATCAAGCTATTATAACCAAATCTGTCTCTTTGTTTTGTAACATTAATATTAGGGCTGTGGATCGTTGCTTGGGTGGCGATCTGATTTGATTCATGAATCAAAAAAGTTGTTTGTTTATGCGGCAGAATCAGCTGATTCACGTTGATTACATCCGCCTTTCATCAGCGCGAGGCTGCGTTTCTGCGATTCAGAATGAGCTGGAGTTTTGTTAATTGCGTCAAATGTTAAAGAGTTATCATAACCAAAAGAATGTAAACACTGGAGTTATTGAAGCAAATTCATTTTTTCAGAAGTTATGTTGGTGTGCGGAACTGAACGGAAAAAATACTCTCCCTAGTTTTATTTTGAAAACCGGAAGCTTCACTGTCACGAAGACGTGTTTGAAAATGTCATGTCCTTTTAGGTTGTAATTGCTCTTTCTTTTTTCAAACTTTTTTGTATGTATGTGGCAGACCTTCATGGTTATTATGATGTCTGATGTTATGATGTTTGTTCAGCTTCATCAGTAACAAACGCTTCTAAAACCTTTTGCAGTAAGTTTTATTTTATTTTTTTCATAATTTTTATTTATTTTCGGTCCATGGGTCAGTTACAAATCAGAAACAACTTTGACAAATTAGCAACTTTTTTTATTGATTCTTCAACCTCATTATAAAATCTACAAACTGTTTCAAACTGTCCTTTTGTGTGATGTTGTGTAGGACCCCTTTGAATGTAACAGATTTTCCCTGAACCATTACGGATTAGACTTGCACTTAATTCTTTTAACTGTCTGAAGTCTTACTTTACTAAAGTAAACTTTCTGGTTGAACTTTTTTAGACTTTATTTACGTCAAAAACGCTCAGCCATTTCTATAGTTTAGTGTTTGTCTGCTCTTTAGTTTTATGTGGGTTCATCTTTTCAGCTGTCTTACACTTTTTAAGGTGATGCAGCTTCCTGTTGGTAGACTTTAAAAGTAAAGTATTGAGCATTCATGTGTTTCTGAAGGAAAACTTTGTTTTTTTGTTTTTTTTTTGTATTTATGTGTTGCTGTCCTGAACAGAAAATCTATCAGTCCAAACATGAAGGCCAAATGAAGATGGCGGACGCTCAGACGGCGGCTCAGATTCTTCTGGAGAGTGAAGATGAGGAGTTACACAAAAGGACCAACGCTAAGCTCAAAGAGCTGAAGAGCATGTGGGATGAGACGGAACAATCCATCACTCACTGCCACAGGTGAGTCCAGTGCTGCTCATAAGCAGGGAAGCGGCTGCAGGTTGATTGAACGCAGATGCATTATTATGCAGCCGCATTGAGTGGGTGTGGCTCCGCTGGAGAGAATACCTGAAGATCTACGAGGAGTTTGAGTTGTGGCTGGAAAAGCAGCGCTGCTACCTGGATGTGGATGTGGAGCAGCAGGTGGGAGCCAAGGAGAAGCTGTGGCAGGTGGATCAGCAGAGGGTGGTGCTGAGCGACGTCCGTGCCAAGGTGGCGGTGCTGGAGAGGCTGCTGGAGGAGGCGGCGACGCTGTACAGTACAACCCAGGACCCCAGCGTTGATTCACAGACACAGGAGAGACTGCAGGAATCCTACCATGACATCAAATCCAGGAGTGAGGTAAGGCTGAAGCGCTGCCATTGGTCTCTGTTGGTCATGTGACCACAATGTAAGAAGTTTTCTTCAATATGTGCAATGTGTTCTTTGCATTTTCAGTTTTGGAACCCTTATCAATTTTTTTGCACTGGCCAGAATTACATTTGTTTCAAGTCTAAAATTGGCAAAAGCTCAGTTATAATTACATTATTATTCAGAATGAGACATTGTTAGTGTTACAATTGGGTTTTAATTATTGACTGTATAAGTAGGAACTGGACTGAGAAACCCCTCTCTCCCTAGTTCCAAATAGGAAGTACCCGCAGGTTACAAGAAGGCCAAAGTCCCATAGACTTCCATTGAGAGATAGACAGTTATTTCTCAGTCATTTTATTTGTCACAATAATCATTCTTACTCCGATGCTTCCTTCTTAGCACGTTCTTTTAATCCTCATCTTATTTTAAGATGTTTTTTTCTAAATCGTAAGTTATTCAAGTTATAAACTGACCAATCAGATGACTCAGTAAAAGCATGTGGATGCTGCTGGCCCCGCCTCAAATGTTTGATTGACAGATTTCCCAGAGCCGCTTTCAGTGGGAGAGGTGTGGCCTTCGAACAAGAGGGAACAACCTCACTCGTGATTGGCGACAGTATTTCCTCTAAAACCGTGACTCAGACTAATCGCCGTCAAGGGGCGGCAATCAGTTGCAATATGGCGGTAGGCGTACCAGGAAGTAACGGCGAAGGCTCTGGCCTGATTTCACGAGGGCTGGAGGTGAGGAATTTCCTATGGGGACCTCAATGCTTTATATGTCCAGTTCATACTTATACAGTCAATGGTTTTAATGGATCATTAGATGTGGACATTTGCAAATACCCCTTATAGAATCCTTACAAAACAAGGTCTGCTGCATCGCCTGGACTGGCCTTTCCAGGATCCTATCTTGCGGCCAACATGCCCTCTGTTGATTAAGGGACCAGGATTGGATGAGGTCTGCCCTGACTAGCTCTCTGGATACTTTGGCGCTGTCTTGAGTGACATGCCTATGGGACATCATAGGAGACAGGGACTGTTTCTCTGGAACTGCAGTCCCTCTTTTCAAGGTCTAGGCATCTCTTCTGAGACTGTTGCCTAATTATGGTAAAGAATCAGAAAATGTACGGGTTTGTGTTGCTCTCCGCAGCAGTAAAAGTGTCAGTGAAGTTGTACAGTCGAACTTGTGTTTACGAGGGTCTATGGTTTGTTGCTTTAGGAGCGCCTGGCCCTTCTTCAGAGGATCAGTGATGAACATTACCAGTACCAAGACTACGTTGACAAGTTTCAGGCCTTCCTTTTGTCCAAAACTAAAGAGCTGAATCAGCTGATGCCGCCGGAGGAGCCGACGGATGGAAAAGTCAAAACCCTGAAGGTGAGACTCCCTAAAAACATGAATGTCAATACGCTTTTCAAACCAGGACAGCATTAACGTGAGTTATCTTTTGTTTTAGGCTCTGGATTACAGTGTGGCGTGTGAAGAGAAGACTCTGAAGTATATTGAAGTCATTGCGGATGGCATTAAGGCTAACACATCTCCTGCAGGAGCGGAGGTGGTGCAAGAGGAGGCTGAGGAGCTGAGACTAGGCTGGCAGCGGCTGAGGCAGGAGCTGTTTGAAGCAGGGGAGGCTTTTGGCTGCAGTCTGGACTCCCACAGCCTTGACTCCCCAAATCTAGACTCCCCCAACTTGGTCCGCGACAATCTGGTCCCCAACGAGCTGAACTCCAACAGCCAGGACTCCTCCAACTTGGTTGTCTATAGGCTGGACTCCCCCAACCTGGTCCCTGACAAGCTGAACTCCAATAGCCGAGACTCTGCCAACCCAGTTCTCTTCAAATTTGACTCCCAGAGTCTGGACTCCCCCAACCCAGATTCTCTAGACCCGATTCCCCACAAGGCAGACTCCCACAGCCAGGACTCCCCGAACCTGATCCTCGACAAGCTGAACTCCAATATCCAGGACTCTGCCAACCCGGTTCTCTACAAGTTGGACTCCCAGAGTCTGGACTCCCCCAACCCAGATTCTCTAGACCCGATTCCCTACAAGGCAGACTCCCACAGCCAGGACTCCCCCAAACTGGTCCTCAACAAGCTGAACTCCAATATCCAGGACTCTGCCAACCCGGTTCTCTACAAGTTGGACTCCCAGAGTCTGGACTCCCCCAACCCAGATTCTCTAGACCCGATTCCCTACAAGGCAGACTCCCACAGCCAGGACTCCCCCAACCTGGTCCTCAACAAGCTGAACTCCAATATCCAGGACTCTGCCAACCCGGTTCCCTACAAGTTGGACTCCCAGAGTCTGGACTCCCCCAACCCAGATTCTCTAGACCCGATTCCCTACAAGGTAGACTCCCACAGCCAGGACTCCCCCAAACTGGTCCTCAACAAGCTGAACTCCAATATCCAGGACTCTGCCAACCCGGTTCTCTACAAGCTAGACTCCCAGAGCCAGGACTCCTCCAACCTCGTCCCTCACGAGGTAGACTCCCCCAACCCGGACCTCCACAGCATGAAATCCCAAAATGATTACAACGACCGGAACCAGCAGCTGGAGCTGGACATTTTACGCCTCAAGGTTCTGCTGCATGACCTGGAGACTAAGCTGAATAACCCCCCGTTTTACTCGCACAACTATGAGGATCAGATGTTGGGCAGGTGGAGAACCTTCGAGGTTCGTTTAGCTCCCTTGACATCTTTTTTAGTTTTTTTTTTTTTTTTTTTTTT
>NC_050533.1:4555401-4563163 GCF_002922805.2 Oryzias melastigma | reverse complement strand
TTTTTTTTTTTTTTTTACTTCATACACTTTTTAATATATTTGTATCCAATTCATTATTTTGCTGCATCAAAACAAAAATACAATCCAAATGCAGAATCCCTTTACTGAACATTTGCCATGATCTAGAACGAAATCCAGTGCCCAAAGGAATTTTGTCCAACATTAAACAAAAATATATAATAATTACGGGTAATCTTCTCCTATTGCTGTATTGTCATTTACTAAATCTGTTTAATGCTAAACTTAACGTGTTTACTGTACTGGCAGATTTAAATGAAACCAACTACACGTAATGCAGTGTTGATGGGTAACCATTATACATCAATTATGTTAACAAGTTCATAAATAGTTCATTTAATAAATCAATTAACAGGGAAAAACTTGGTTTTAGGCTTAGTGAGTCCAGATTGAAAGTTGTTCATGAAAAGGGAAGCATGGAGACAGAACTTAAACTTTGGATTTGTTTTGACATTAATTCACTTTTGTTTGGTTAAAAGAGTAAGAAGCACCGTGTGGGGCAATTGACTATTTAAAAATGATTATTTTTTTTGAGTGCAGGACACAAGGAAACAGCTGGAAGAGCAGGAGTCCCACGTGGAGAACCTCAAAGCTCAGTATGATGATCTCCTCAAGCGCTCGGCGAACTCTCACTTCCTTTCTGAAGAAATGGTGGCTGTGGATACGGAGCTCCAGAGGTACAAGGAATGAAGAGAGGGAACCACACAAAACCTCAAGCCTTAATAAATGACTAAATTAATTTCTTGAACAGAAAATAGTTCTAGCATCAAAAATAAAAGAACAAAATTAAGAGAATAACTAATTTCATAACAGGAAGTGTTTACAGCACAAGCATTTTTAAGGCACTTAATGCACAGGATGCTGATACGGATGAGCAGTAATTTTGATTTAAACGAGCAGAAAAACCTCAGATTGAAACACATTTTTTTTAGGATTTCTGACAGTAACAGACTCGAGAGCTAAATTTTTACGTGAAAAAAAACTTTAATTCCATGTAATATCTGTTGAAGGTGGCTACCTTGATAATTTCAGATTTTAAAGTTCTTTTTGGTTTCTAAATTTATTCCAGGACTACTTTATGTAACTTCGATTGTTTATCTCTTCTATTTTGTCATTTTAAAGTGTAACAAGACAACACACTGAAGAAATTTCCACTAAAACCTGGAAATATTGGAGTGTTCATAAATCACACTTGCCTTTACAATGAATTAAAAATTAAAACATCTTAAAAATAAATGTTTATTATTGCTAAAGCCAAAATTGGACTATCCCACTTTTTCTTTTTTTTTTTTTTTTTTAAACGATTTTCTCGTTATAACGATATAATCGTTAACACAGAATGAAGCGTCTCCCTTTCCCGCATGGAGACACAGAGACTTTACCTGTTTTAAGATTCTTTATTTTGTGGTTAACAACAAAAACAATAGAAGAAAACACTCCACAAAAGTTGTTTTGGTCAGTTCTTTTACTTATTAGTGGAGCTGCGCTCCTCAAACGCCTTAGTGAACCAGCCCCCTCCCTTTATTTCCCCAAACCCCAGCTGAAATCTCTGAAATCTCCCGAATTGGACTTTTGATAATTAGTTATCTTTAATGGAAACACAATTTCTAAAAAACCAACAAAAAGAAAAAAACTTGCATTTTTCGAAAAAATATTTTGCGATTTGATGAGCGGGTTTTGAAGGCGTATTGAAATGGATGGACATTTTTCGCAAAACTGTAATGGAAATTGACTTTTTTTCTGTCCGAGTGTCTGTCCGAATACAGCACAGCGGGCGTCACGACAGATCCCAAAGCATCTCAGCTGATCGTGCATCTCCTCCGTAAAATCAAAAACCAAGATTTCCTCATCGCTTCATCTGTAGCCGCACTTCTGCAGCCTGAATACGATGCAGAAGTCTCATTTGAGGTTCAGCGCGAGTGCAGTGACTTCAATGGATCTAGTCGTGTTCTTTCTTTTAAATACCACTGAACAGACTTCTCACTTGCATCTGAGACTGGCAATGGACTCGCTGCGCGCCACAATGCTGTGACGTCACCCACCGTCACCCAAATGCTCCCTTTTTAGTGAATCAAATAAAAAAGCTCACACATCGCCGTGTTTTAAAGACTTATCACGTGAGTTTGTTTGTGTTTTATCGCTTTACTATGAAACCGTGTCATTACAACACAGTTTTTTCAAAATTCCTAGAATTTGGTTGAAGTTTCATGTGTAATGGAAACACAAACCAAGGGCTGCTGAGTGTCTCTGAATGGTGCGTTCACTGAGCACTGGATATCGGCAGCAAAACGAAGCAGTTTATCAGAGAAAACATGGAACACCGGCACTGATCCAGGTATAATCGATTGATTAAATATTGTTGACGTTTTCTCTGAAAAACTGATTTGTTTTGCTGCGGATTGTATAACAATGACAAAGTTTGTAGCGGACTGAGTTGGGCCGAGTGGCTGTTCGCTTATGTCCAGAGCTCAGTGAACGCACCATGCGCAGATTCTTGTCTGCTGTGGAATCTGTCAATCAACCTGTTCAGAGGTTTAAGGAAAATAAATAGATGGGTGCATGAGACTAAATTAAAGCGCTTGAGGAGTGTAGATACACTAATAATAGTTATAATTAATTAATAATAATTATTTAATAATAGTTATAATTTGTTAAAAACATTGCATTTGTTCATTACCTCAAAATGTGACAAGATCTGTTGAGATTAATAAAGTTCTAAATATTGATATCTGTTTCTTAGCTTGTTGTCATTATTGATAATTATGGTGAGAAATCAGTGTCTTCACGTAGACTAGTATCATTATTATTGTTAATAATGTATAACCAAAGGCAAACTAAGCAAATGAGTTATTTCAAACTCGTAGCCCTTCGTATGACTCCCATGAAGTAGCCTTCAGTTTCAAAAAGGTTGGTGGCCCCTGATCTAGTGTATAAAGCTAAAGTCCACTAGCTTGATGCTAACCTTTGATTGAAATTCCTACAGAACGGCTAATGCTAACACTCGTTCAACGTTAACATACATTGCTGACTAAATGAACATCTTTAAAAACGCACAAGCATGAATTTTCCAAACTCTTTTAAGGACGCAATTTTTAAAGTAATCATTTGTGGTCTGAAGTTTCAGCAATGAAAATAAATGATAGAAGAGAAACAATAGACACTTTTCTATCGTATGTATCGTCATATCGCACAGCTCTAACTGTAAGAAAATGTTTTTCTAATTTCAAATGGGATAACCTTCTTATTGTAAATACTCGTGTATTTTTGTGTGGCAGGATGAAGTCCAGAGCGACCGAGCTGTGTTTTAAGTCCCAGACCAGGGTGGAGGAGCTCTTACAAGAGTCACTGCAGGAATACGCCAACTGGAGCCTCAGAGCTTCCAAGGCTCTGGAGAAATCTGCAGGAGTCAACGACTCCTCACTGATCGAAGATCCCATCATTGAGATAAATGTAACACTCGCGCACACAGATTTCTTCCTTCTGCAATCATATCAGTGCTGCAGACTGACCCGACGACCCCCTCTCATCTCCGTCTACAGGTTCTGCTGAATGAGAGGTATGACTTGAACAATCGTCTCAGTGCGCTGGAGCAGACGGGCGACCAGTTCGAGTCCATTTTTGAACCAGAGAAAGCCAACGACATGCTGGTCAAGCTGAGGGACGCCATCCAACAGCAGGAGCTGCTGGACAACCAGATGGTCCAGGAGAAGGAGCGGATGCGGGTAGGACTGCATCTCCACCATCCTCCGTTTCTGAACTTACACTTTGGAGTGAATGAACATTTTTAAGTATTAATAAGTTAGTACTGACGGGATTGAAAATGATACCGTGTCTATTTTTAGAGACATACATTGTATTACCTTAATACCACACAAGCTCCGCCTCCTATGCGAGCAGGAAGTGGGACCCCCGCATCTCAAAGCTGTCACAATTTCACAGCCTTGACAAAAAAAGTCCTCTCCCTCTGCTGAAAAGTAAAGGTTAGTCTTGATGGAGACTTCAGATGACTGAAGCACCAGCTGCTCCTGATTGATATTCATCTTTTCGCCTCATTTTTTAAAGTATAATAAAATCCCTCTCATTAACAGACTAAATAATTTTCCATATTCTATCTGTTACTCAATAAATCTCATCACAGAGGATTAAAACAAGCGGACGTTTATTTTTTGGCATTATTTTATTATGTGGAGGTCATAACCACGCAGCAGAACGCCCTCAGGCGCCACTCCGTGCCAAACACAAGCACAATAAAAGTTGGAATCTTAGTTGGAAAACTAAGTTTTTACTTTGAAGGCAAAGCAATAATTAAAAAAAAATTGAAAATGTATAAAGTAAAGTTTGAAAAACCATGTGAAAAGGTGTCAAAAAAACAAATTGAAATGCATCCTTTCACATTCAAATGCAGCCACTGTCTCATGTGTTTGTTCTTTTTTTAGTTTTTCTGTTTCTAAAAAAGATTTCAAAATAAAATGGACACAAATCACTTATGGGTCTCCAAAAAAACGATTTTTTTTTTCCAACTAAGCATCAATGATTGCATCATAAACATGTCGTCATTCTGGAAAACGGCAAAGCTAGGCATAGCTTTAATATAAAAATTCACGCTGCTGCCACAAGGGGGCGGAGTCTAGTTCTCCTTGTGCCGGTCTGCAGCCCAAATAAAGTACAGAGTTGTGTCAGGAAGGGCATCCGGTGTAAAAATCTCTGTAAACCACCTGTGAGTCAGTGAAAGCCCTGACAGGACGGGCCAATAGATGAACAACAACGTCCTATGCACAGCAGAAATAAAACGTGTTTTTTTTTTCTCTCTCTTAAAGGGTTTAATTTTGGGAACCAAAGACTTTGATGTTGGCTATAAGAAGGTTGAAGCCAAGATTGCATCTTTCAGGGAGCGTCTTGAGGAAGCTGATACCCCACAGACCGACGTCTTTGCCATTCAGAAGCAGTCAAAGGACATCAGAGTAAGTTCTTCTACTTAAGACGATGTATTTGATTTATTTCAAACATGTAAAACATTACAAAAAAGGACTTAAAAAAAACAAAAAATCAACACAATCACCTTTTATAAAAGAAAAGTCACAAGCGTATTCAATAAATACATGTTTGAAAAGGGGATAGGCAGAAGCAAATGTCTCTTCCCAGTAAGTCAAATAATTCACATTTTATAAATCTAAGCAAAACAGTATTCCTGTAGCTTCAATTTTTCCTCTTTTTACCTGTAAATCCTATAAGTTTTATCCACAATGACCATTTCACTATTAAAAATTGTTTAAATTATAATTTATATTCTCCCACTGATTGAGATGAGTGTCTCCCTCTCAGCTGTTTCAGTTTGGTTTCTGCAGGTTGTTACTTTTTGAGGTTTTAAATGCATTTTACTGTTCATTCCTCACTATAAAGAACCCCAAAGCGGCATTTAGATCCGTTCATTTAAGAGGAATCCTGTAAAAACCTGCACTGTCTGCAGCAGCCCCTCCCATACGCACGAAAACCAGCGGTTGGAAACGTGCTGACCTAAGATCGATACCAACAACTCCCTACAGGAAGAGCCTGTGCTGCAAGCTCCGCCCCCCAGGCTACAACAAAAACACACCCACCTTCTCTGCGGAGCTGTGGCAGGAGAGAACTACCTTCCTGTACCAAGAACTGAACTTTGGTTCTGAGATTCTTAACTAACTTCTTAACTAACAAGGAGCGAAAGGCTCAGAAATCGAGTCGTTTTACTTCCAGGTATTAACACGGGCCACAAAAATGACAAATATCTCCTAAATAATTTGTTTTTTAGTGTTTCAAAAGTAATATATGATCATATATATGGATATAGTTTACTCTGAAAGCTAAAATCATGCTAGGGCCCCTTTAACCGATCAAACTGTTAAAACCTCAGTCTAGCTTAATTAGATACAGTATTTTTTTAAACTCATATTTTTTCTCGTTTTTTTTCCCTTTTTAACTCTTTACAGTCACCTTTTTAGTACACAAAGTTAAAAAAAAAGACAAATATAAAAACTAAATTATATGTGTCTTAAATTGCTTTAATACTTCATTTGCCTTTTATTGTTCACTTTTTATTTCTTATTAAGTTTATCAAGTATTTATCTGTTTTTTCCGTTTCTAGCATTGATCGTTGCATGATGAGAATAAATGTTGGATTGGTATCTGAATTAATTTAAATATTTGAATGCTAGTCTTATACCTTTATTTGACAACAATTATGCTTTATTTTATTCCTAGAAGAGACTCAAAGATGCGACTTCCCCCTCAAAGCATACTTGAGCCTCTGAGGTCAGAGGTCAGCTGATGTGGGTTTAGCCACGTTCACTCGTCGGTTTCTGTTTGCTTTCAGGCTCTCATGAAGGACTTGGAGGACTTTTGGGATCACTTCCTAGCTCTGGATTTGCTGGTTTCCACCAGTGAGGAGAACAGGAACCTGTATGATGGACTGGTGGAAAGCTGGCAGGTGCTGCAGGGGGAGGCCGAGGTTGGTAGAGTCCGCCTTCGTTCTCTCTGGTTCCCAAGGTGCATCTGAAGGTCAACATGTTTCTGCTTACAGGCGAAGCGATATGAAAAATCTGTCGCCATATCGAACCACAAGGACTTCTTAAAAGTAAAGATGGGAAAAGAATATTATGAAGAAATGATAAAGGTGGGAGGAGTTTCAATTTATTTAACTTTTTTTTTTCTTTTTTGAAATATTGAGTAAAATATGCCCCATTGGAAATGAATGAGAAAGTCTTCAACCTTCAAAATTTTTAAGTATATTTAGAACAAGCATTTAAATGTATTAATTGGCTATGTTTTCATCTTTTAAAGTAATTTTCAACAAATTTGGAGTTCACTTAATATTTTAGCAACATTCTAACGTTTTTGAATAATTTGTTATCGACTGGGGTTTTTTAGGCTAATCTATGGTTTAGCTTTTATTTTAGCAACAGGCTAATGTTTTTAATAAATTGAGTTTACTGAGGAATTTTAGGCATTTTTGGAGTTAAGGTGGTAATTAAGCAGTGTGCTAGCTTTTTTTGGGCTAATTTGTTATCTACTGAAGTTTTTGTATGCTACTTTGGACTGTAGCTAATATTTTAGCAACATGCTAACGTTTTTAGGTAATTTCTTATCTATTGGGGTTTTTAATGCTAATTTGGAGTTTAGCTTCTATTTTAGCAACATGCTAACGTTTTTAGCTAATTTCTTATCTATTGGGGTTTTTAATGCTACTTTGGAGTGTAGCTAATATTTTAGCAACATGCTAACGTTTTTAGCTAATTTCTTATCTATTGGGGTTTTTTATGCTAATTTTGAGTTTAGCTTCTATTTTAGCAACATGCTAACGTTTTTAGCTAATTTCTTATCTACTGAGGTTTTTTATGCTTATTTTGAGTTTAGCTTCTATTTTAGCAGCAGGCTAACGTTTTTGATTCATTTAGTTTACTGGGGAATTTTGGAGTTTAGTTATTTTTTAAGCAATGAGCTAGCCTTTTATTGGCAAATTTAGCATCTACTCAGGTTTTTTTTTAGCAAATTTGAAACTTAGCTCATATTTAAGCAGCACACTCAATATCTTTGCAAAATTGACAAGTTTTAGATAATTGTACTACTTTTTTTTCTTAGAAATTCAGGTCATTCAGCACTCATTCATAGTTCTTTAATGACATTTCCAGTCTTTTACCAATTTAAAATTTTGCAAATAGGTTTTTATTTTCAGTAAATCCCTTCAGCAATTAAAGTAAATTGTATCACCATT
>NC_050533.1:4543738-4554827 GCF_002922805.2 Oryzias melastigma | reverse complement strand
TAACGTTTTTAGCTAATTTGTTATGTACTGGGGTTTTTTATGCTAATTTGGAGTTTAGCTTCTATTTTAGCAACATGCTAACGTTTTTGACTAATTTAGTTTACTGGGGAATTTTGGAGTTTAGCTACTATTTAAGCAATGAGCTAGCTTTTTTGGCTAATTTGGCATCTACTAAGGTTTCTTGAGCTAATTTGAAGCTTAGCTCATATTTAAGCAGCACGCTCAATATCTTTGCAAAATTGACAAGTTTTAGGCAATTTTACTCCTTTTTTTTTTTTTTTTTTAGAAATTTAGGTCATTCAGCACTCTTTCAGTCTTTAATGACATTTCCAGTATTTTAGCAATTTAAAATTTTGCAAATAGTTTTTGCATTTTCAGTAAATCCCTTCAGCAATTAAAGTAAATGGTATCAGCCATTTTCAGCTTCAGCCTCTTCAGCAACTACTCTCAGCAGCTTTCACATTAGCACTATCACAGAAAATGCAGCTCTTCTTGTTACTTAAGTATTTTGTAATCATTTATATGTACATTTACATTTTAAGCTTTTTTTAAACTGCAAAAAAGAAGTACTTAATTTTAATTTGTCACTGATTAATTTATCACTATTGATTCCACAATTTCACACCAAGAGCTGAAACACATCTGGCCTTAACATTAGTTTGAACTTTAACCTGTTCTTAAATTATACCAATTAACACTTAATGTTAAAAGTCTCTGTATAATTTTTGGAGCTAAATTATTTTTAACTCTATAAACAATTTCTAATACCTTTCTATAAACAGTGTCCTTTAATTTTAAACTCTGAGTTAAACTAGAACAAAACTTTATGGATTAGCTGCCCGTTCTTGGCCATGGTGCAGAGGAGGAGCGGTCGACCTCTCAGATCTCAGGTTCAATTCCTGCCTTGGTCTGTCTCTGGGTGGAAGTGTCTGTGACTGTAAGTCACTTTGGGTCTTCAAATAATGTAGAAAAAGTGCTATAGAAGTGTACACCATTCCACTTATAGGAAGGTTTAAATCCACAGCAAAAACAACCGACACCTCACTTTAAATAATATTTATTACAATGCTGCAATCATGTTGTATACTTCTCCTTTTGCCCTACCTCTGTACAGTTTCATATTATTATTACTGTTAAATACGTTATATTTTTTACTTTATTCTACTTATTTATTTTGTTCTTATTTTTAACTTCTTTTTTATATTTTTTATTGGGCTGTGCATTGCTGCTGGTGGACTCCCCACAATTTAACTGTTCCTGACAGTTACAATAAAAGTCTTTGAATCTTTGAATCTTTGAATGAATCGACTCTATAATCTGCTGTTTACAACCGTTCCAGCAGGGGGCAGCACAATACACACATGTAGAAAATTCCTTTCTGCTTATTGACTCCCTTCTAACTCCCTTTAGCCTTCAAATTATGATTTGTTCTTTTAGCTGACAGACCGATGACCCTCAATTCCTAGAAAAAAAAACACATTAAGACTTTTGGACGGATTTTTTCAGTATTTTCTCTTTTTATCAGAGCTCTCAGTTCTCATAGATGAGTGTTTAATAACCTTATTCTAAAAACCTGCTGAAGCCTGATGAGTAAAAGCTGCAATTTTCTTTCCTCCTTTACTGTTTACTTAGATTAGAGGTACTTTTTTAATTCTGTATCCTGTTGACATTTTCCCAAGAATTTTTGTCCTTTTTTTGTGTTTTTTCATGATAAAATGGCTTCATTTCATCGTCCTTCAATCATTAATCTGTAAATTGACGCACAAAAATCCACTTTTCTTTCAAGCTGCTTCTCAAATAGTTATCTGAAGAAATATTTATTTCTCTGCCAAAAAGTTTGGCTTTTTTGTATAATTTTAAAAAATGAACAACAAATAAATAATACATTTGTAGTTTTCAGGTTACAAAACAATAAAGTTTTTCCATACATGTTTGTAACAATCCATAAACTTATTTTACTGTCATTCTTGTATCTTTGCTGATTTGATGTTCTCCTTAAATTAGTTCTATCAGTAGCTAAACACAGTTCTGCTCTCTAGTGGTGACGCTAACGTCAACATTTAACCACGTATGGTTCTAATCAGTCTCAATATTATCACATCAATGTTTTTATTTGTCAGCATGGAAGGTGTAATCTCTGGTTGCTAAGGAAACTTTTGTCTTATTTTTGTAGGAGAAGCTCAAACTCTGTTCATAATTATGAAAAGTAATTAGTCCGGTCTCAGCTTCATGACAGAAACCAGTTTGAAGTATATTAAGAGTAACTTCTGTAGATTTATCCAAAAATAATTTAATCTTGATTTTGATTCTCAGAAAACGGAGGCTAGAAACAGATCTCTCCAGGTGAGTTATTTTCAGTCTTCATCATCATGTGAGGAGGAGGAACTGGGCTTGGTTCTGTGCTTGTGGACCCGCTCACCTGTCATGTTTGTGTGTTCAGAGGTCGAAGCTGGTGAACCGAGTGTGCCGCGTGGCGCTCCCGCTGTGGCTCCTCCTCCTCACCCTGCTGCTCCTCGCCTGCTTCCTGTTGCCCTTCGTGGATGAGAGCAACAGTTGCTCCCTCACCAACAACTTTGCCCGCTCGTTCAACGTCATGCTGCGCTACCACGGGCCGCCGCCCACATGAGAGGCGGAGCCGGCGTCGGAGTTTGCAGGTTCAAACCGTTTTTCTTTATTCCAGCAAAACATTTTGTCTTTTTAAAGTTTTTAAAAGTTTTAATGTATAAAAGCTGTAAACTCTTAAATAAAGTCTGAGGCTTTGAAGAGTTTAATGCAGTCAAATGAACGGTTTTTGCTTTATCCGGGGATTTTAATAGAAAAATTATGTACCCTTTCAAAATAAAATAGCTCAGAATTTGAAAATATATATATATTAAAACTGTAAGATCAATTTCAGATGGACTTTATATCATTCTTAAAAGCACAGACGTTATTTGAATTTTTTTGTTTTTATTTGAGATTTTGTGGCTTTTATCGTTTTCTGTTTGAGTTTTTAAAGTGGTTGTCTTTTTAAAAACGAACCAAAAAAAGCTAAATTGTTGTGATACTTGCCTTATGGAACTTTGTCAAACAGGAACTTCTTTAAAAAAAAGTTGTTTGAATAAAATTTTGTTATAAAAGTGTAACAGGTTGAACATTTGTGTCTGAGGATCAATGACGATTAGTTTTAAGGACTCAACGTTCTTTTTTTCACAGCAGAAAATTCTTTTTATTTTTGTCTGGAATCAGAAATCTCTGTTTCCATCATCTCTCGTTTGATCTGAGTGGATTTCTTCCAGTTTTGAATGTCGTGATTCTCAAAAACTGAATTATTTGACAAGAAAGTTTTCTAGGTTAAGGATAGAATAAGAGTAACTGCAGATATTTACCATCAGAAGAAGCTTTCAGGTCAGTGTGCCGTTCGTTGTCATGGCGATGTCTCTTCTTCCCACTCTGAGTGGGAGCCACTGGCCCCCGCTCAGAGCCTGAATCCAGACGCCTCTGACGCCAGCAAGGACTCGTTGCCGTGGTTACGTGTCCATCCACGGCTGGCTTGGAGGCTGTTTGAAGACTTTCGTGATGTTCTCGTTCGGCGTTTCCGGCGTGGCCGAGTTCCTTCTTCGTGTTCTAGACGGGCTCTCCAGAACCAGGTTCTCATGGGAACCTCCTGGTTTGGAGTCGGTCCACTTTGGACAAATACGATCAGCAAACGTGATTCTAGATCAGAGCTCACCAGTTTATTGGATTTGAGACTTGATAGAAACTGAAACACGTTCATGGCTGCTCATCCTGTCGGCTTCGAGGAGGATTTTTACACAACTTTTTGGGTCAATTTTTTAGTTTGGATAATTTTTTGGGTCAATAAAAAGAAAAGAAAAAGAAAATAAAAGCCTAAAATATTTTTTTGAAAGTCTTGAAAACATATATTTGATAAAACATGTATATAGTACTTCAAAGCATAAATACACAAATATATATCACATGAAAACATTTGATCATTGACAGAAATGTATAAAAACAAAACATTTTTGAAATCTAACCACAAATAAAATGCTAAAACGTGTAGTTTCTGATGATATTTTTATGTCTTGAGACCAAATCTACTAAAACTGAGAGAAAAGAACGCTTAAATACTTTTAGATATATCAAATCTATCTGGAGTAACCCCTAAAATCCACATTTTATCTTGTCCCACCCCACTAATGTCCAAAATAAATCTTAGATAAAACAGCTAAAATTAAACTTAAAATTATTTTTTGTTTTATTGAAACAAACTGTGAGAACATTGAAATATTTCAAATACAATCAAGTTTAATAGGCGTTGTGTTTAGTGTCAGAGTACAAATGTTCACTTAATAATAATAAGTCTAATATATAACAGAAACAGTTCCCGGGTCTTAACAAAGATTGAGTTGACGAGTCAAATATACTTTGGAATTAGTCAGAGATCCAGGTAATAAAAGACGTTTTCTATCACTGAAAGTAAGAATTGTGTAGATTTTCTATAGCAAATTACTGAACAAAGATGTTCAGCTTTTACCAAACCAGATGATAATGCTCAACTAAACTCACATTTTCTCAAACGTTTACAAAGATTTCTGGATGTTTGCTGATAAACTTTGACTAAAACATTTGTTTAGATGATGTCAGTCAGAACTGACTCCACTAAATCTAACATCAACAGACAAAAAAGACATTTGTTGTGCATTAACACAATCTTGTGTAACTACCCAGATACAGCAGATAAATACATACTTGAACCGTTTAAAGCAAAAAGGTCAAACCGTAGAAGTTCATCACATGTACGTGTCTCTGTAACATAATTGGTGATCAAATTATACTTGACCTACATTTATATTTAACTTAATGGAGATTTGCAGCCAGATTTTCACTAATTCCTCCTTTAGTTTGATACTTTTAAACCAAATATTGTAAAAGCTGCTAAAATTAATTGTTTCCGTTTGAACATAAATAGCCCCGCCCATCCAGTTAGAACGTTCAGTTATTAATTTGCTGTTTATTTTTAGTACAAAAACCTGGCTAATCTTTGGCAGACAGCAGCGTTACTCGGTTAGAACGTCATAAATCAGCTACAAAGGTCACTACTCCAGACCGTTCTGACCCACATTCTACTAGTTTGCTTTCTAGAAATGCAGTTCTGATGTTTTTGAGATCCAAAAGGAGGAGAAAAAACCAGAGGAATGCTGGGAAATTTATCACACTGCTATATTTGAGTAAAGCTGGACATCAACACATCATCAATATGTTGAAGTAAGTTATCATAAAATGCACATTTTCTTCTTTTTTTCTGTTTATGCTTAAAATATTTTTATTTTTTACATGTTATTCTGTATTTTATATACTACAGATAGACTGTTTTATTAATTTAGTTTATTTTTTTAAAGTTATATTTCAGATAATATCTTATTTTATATTTGTTTACAGCTAATTTGTTCATATCTTCTTTTAATATTTAAGTTTGACTTAACTTGTTTCTTTTGTAGTTAAACTGCCTCGTTGTAAACATTATTATATATTAAGATCCTGGATTATATGGTGAATAATCTAATCAGGTGACGTCTGGATTTAAAATCTTCTTCACCGTTCATCCTAGTGGCTTCACCAGTTGACTGATACAGATTTTAAGGATGAAGATTTTAGATTTTCATTGTAATGTGACATAATTTTGTCTTTGTGTTTGATTTTTTTGCTTTTTTTTTTTCAATATTTCTATAATAAGTTTAAAAAATGTGTGTTTTATCCTGTATTTTTCACAATTTATCTTTGAAATCAATCAATCAATCAAGCAAGAAGATTTTAGGTCCAGATGCCAGGACTCAACTTAAAGAGTTAGTGGAAAATGATCAATTAGATAATTAGATGAGTCCTAAAATACTCGGATTAATGGAGAAAGTTTTAAGTGAATCTCAACTGCTTAAATGTTCTTAGAAAGTCTTGAGTTTCTAATAAATCTGCTATTCTGCTTGTTTCAGATTTTATTTAAAAAGTGTGTTAATCCGACTGTTCAGCTAAAAATCAGGAAGTTTCTTCTTTAAAGTCCGACTCCGATCATTTTTAGATTTATTTCAGAATCATTCCCAGTTGTTCTCTAACAGAGGTCTAAAACCTGCAGCTCCAGAGCCACATGCGGCTCTTTTATCTCTCCACGGTGGCTCTCCGGCTGAAGAAAGATAAAATAATAGTCATTTTCAAGAAATTAAGAGTTTAGCTTCTATTTTAATAACATGCTAACGTTTTTTGCTAGTTTTTTGTCCACTGGAGGTTTTAGGCTAATTTGGAGTTTAGCTAATGTTTTAGAAAAAATCCTGATGTTTTCAGCTAATTTGTTATCTACTGAAGTTTTTTGGGGATAATTTAGACTATAGCTTCTATTTTGGTAACATTTTTGACAAATTTAGTTTACTGAGGAATTTGAGGTGATTTTGGAGTTCAGCTAGTAATTAAACAACAAGCTAGCTTTTTTGGCTAATTTGGCCTCTAGTGAGTTTTTATGCTAATTGGGAGCTTAGCTAATATTTTACCAATATATGCTAACATTTTTGGCTAATTTGTTATCTACTGGAGTTTTAATGCTAATTTAGAGTTTAGCTTTTCTTTTAGCAACATGCTAACATTTCTGGAGTTCAGCTAATAATTAAGTGACAAGCTAGTTTTTTTGCCAATAAAAAATCTACAACCATTACACCAAATCAAACTGAATTTTTCACTCAACACAAAATCAAATAAATCCCAAATTAGCTAAAATCAAATCAAAATTTAAATCAACCAATCAAATCAATATAATTCAGCCTAATCCAAAACTATTCAATCAAATCAAACAAATTCAAATCAATTTCAATGTAATTATATTAAAATTAAACTTTCAATCAATCAAATCAAAAGATGATTTAACCAAATCCAAAACAATTCAAACAAATCAAACCACATTTTCAATGAACCCCAAAACAATTCAATCAAGTCAAACAAAACTTTTAATCAATCCCAAATTTAATCAAACAAATTCAAATCAATACCAAATGAGTTAAAATAAAATAAAATGTTCAACCAATCAGTCAATCAAATCAAAAATAATAATTTAACCAAATCGAACCAAATTTTCAATCAACCCCAAAACAATTGAAATAAATTTAAACCAAGATTTTAACCAAATCAGATTAAATTAAATTAACTCAAATCAGATTAAATCAAGAGGCTATTATTAGAAGAAAAGAAGGAGCTACTGGACTAATAATTAGGTAAAACGTTTTGACCGTCTTTTAGGAAAACAAAAACAAAGCTAATAAAAAATGTTTGATGAGGAGAAACATCTAAACTGAAAATCAGAATTCTTCTATTGGAATCAGGACGGAACGTTCTAACATCTGCAAAGTTCAAATAAAGTCTCTGTTTTCAGGTTCTAGAAGGATCTGAATGTTAACCACATGATGAGAGTTTACATTCTCTGTTTGATGCACAAAACCTACAAGCTGCATTTGAGTTTTCTTGTTTCTGGAGGAAAACACAAGTATGTTTTAGGTTTCTCCAGCGTTCTCCTCTGCTCTCCCAGCAGCAGGTCGGAGCTTCTGCAGGCTGAGAAACAGGCTAGCAGGACAGTCGCAGCCAGAGGGGCTCTCAGCCAATCAGCATCCAGATGACACACGGCAGGCCCGGCTATATTTAACCTATCTGGGTCTGCGTCCGGGCTCGTTGTCAATATGATCTCCATCGTTGGCGGCAAAGAAAAAAAAAAAATTCTCCAGAGCTGAAGAACAAGCAGAAACATCTCCTGCTGGTCCACCGAGCTGCAATCTATCAGAGTAAACAGAAACAAAGCAGAAGAACCGGCTCGTCCGGGCCCATCCGGGCTTATCTGCTGCAGTTCTGTCAACAACAGACAACTTCCTGCATTCCTGCATCATCTGCCGCCCTCGAGTTCATGGATCCTGAAGGCCCTCCGTGTCCAGGAAAGAAGCTTCACGGAGACGGAGCGCTTCACGGGTCTTTGGTGAGAGAAACGCAGCGTTCTCCTGGCACCGACACGGCTCCAGATTGAGGAACAGCTCGGCGGGCCGGCTGTCAGAACACAGACTGGAGCATCAGTACACAAGAGTGAGGAGAGCTTATCAACATTCACTGCAGCGAAGAAAACAGACATTTGTAAACCAAACCACATGAAAGCTTCATTTTTAAAAGATAATTTTACAATTCAACACAATTGGAGTAAGAATACCTTTTTTTAAATCAAATTTTCATTTATAAAGAATTTTAAGATCCTGCAGCGCCCTGGGCAGCATGGCGCCATGGCGAAAGAGAATTCTGCCCCACATACACACAAATATGCATGTTAGCAACATGCTAACATTTTTGGCTAATTTGTTATCTCCTGGGGTTTTTAGGCTAATTTAGAGTTTAGCTTCAGGCTAACTTTTTTGACTAATTTAATTTACAGAAGAACTTTAGGCCATTTAGAAGTTCAGCTAGTAATTGAGCAACAAGCTAGCTTTTTTGTGGCTAATTTGACCTCTAATTACATGTTTTATCCTAATTTGGAACTAAGCTAATATTTTAGCAATATGCTAACATTTTTGGCTAACCTGTTATCTCCTGGAGTCTTAGGCTAATTTAAAGTTTAGCTTTTCTTTTTTGGCTGATTTAATGTACAGATGAATTTTATGCTAATTTGGAGTTTAGCTAGTAATTAGGCAACAAGCTAGCTTTTTTGCTAATTTGGCCTCTACTAAAGGTAAGAATGTTTTAAAAAGTCCCATTTTGAGAAATGCTAATTTTTAAAAATATTTTTGCTTTTGTTCGTCCCAAAGAATAGATATAATTCATATATATATATATAAAGATGGGCATGAAAGCAAATCCAAATTTCTTAAAGGCTAAAGTACGACTATGTGGCTCCTTCTGGGTTAGAATATACAGTTTTAGAAGATGATGCCATCTTTTTATCACTTAAAGTCCTAAATATACTTTTTTTTTTTTTTTTTTCAATAATGCAAAAAAAGAAGAGTTTGATTTGTTGCCTGAAAGAGAGTGGAGAGAAAGGCGTTTATTTTGATAGAATCTCCTCTTTTGTTTAAGACTCCTTAACTGTAAAAGCAGTTTGACTTTAAATGTTCAGACAAAATTAAGAGAAAATTCTTGGAAAATCTGATCCTTGTGTCAAATTATGAGGACAAACTCAGATTTCAGGAAGGATTTTGTTTCTGTTTTAGCTGAAAAAATATTTAAGGAAACTTTTTTATTATTGTTTGGACATCACAGATTTAGAATTCTAACTTGCTTTTTCATGGAAGCACATCAAATATCGTCTACTTGACATCACTGGAAAATACTTTATTTTAATTAAGGTTGACGATGACTCGTCCTGTCAGAATGTTGCCATGACAACTTAATCAAATTTGAGCCAGAAGTCCATTATAGTCACAATCCTGTTTAAGTAAATATTATTGATTTTTTAAAATACTTTTAATATATTTGAGGTCTAATCTTCTGTGTTCGTCATGTTTCCACGTGAATTCCCTGAACTGTGAGAGTGATGGCAGTTTGAGGCTGAGAAATGGATGTCAAATCATATTTCTGGCGTGAGGGGGAGGATGAGCTCAGCTGTGGGAAGCAGTTGTGTAACCTTCCTCTCCTCCTCCTCTTCCTCCTCCTGGAGTCGAGTGGGCTCAGGTAATCTGAAGCCGCTGAGAACCCGGCCTAAATTGAGGAATGTGATTGTTTCTGAGGAAAATATCGAGTCGGTAAACATAACACGGTCCCGTGGAGCGTTTTCTCTCAAAACACGGAGATGTTTTTCAGCCTCGTACGTTTGGATGTTTGAGAACTTCGTCAGAGCCAGCGTGACAGGTGTGTGACAGGTGTGTGACAGGTGGACAAAACCCAAACAATTATTACACCGTTTAGCTTTGCTTAAGCATTTATTTCACTTCTCTACCAATTTTGTAATAATTAATGTAATAGATTCACAAATTAACGTCCGCATGATGCTGTTAGATTTTGAAACAACTGGTGATGTTCCTCCACATTTGTTGCTGCAAACTCATTCCTGAAGGTTTGTACGTTTTATTGAACTGCAGCATGATTAGAAAAATCCATAATCTAGATCACATGTGTCAAAGTCGAGGCCCGGGGGCCGAATCTGGCTTTTTTTGTTTTAGTTTTTTAGGCTGTTTTGGATTTTAGTTATTTTTTCAGCAACATATTTGCTGTCTTGGCTAATTTATACTTTTTCTAAAGTTTATTTTAACATCTTCAGCTATCAGCACTAGCATCTTCATCAGCTAAATTCAGATTACAGATTATGTTATCTTGTGCTTATTTTTAACTTGTATAACTTCGATTATATTTTTATGGAAAGTGAAATATTGAAAGTTATTTAAGGTTTAAATTAATTTATTCTGGAATAGTATTCCTGCCTTTTTATTATTAATAAATATGTTAAAAAGTTACGATTTCAGAGTTTTAAAAATTATCATCCAGCTAGCTTTTTGGACTATTTTGGCATTTACTAAAAACATTTTAGGCTATTTTGGAGTTTAGCTAATATCTCTGCTACATGCTAGCTGTTTTGGCTAATTTAGGCTTTTTTCAGTTTTTTTTTTTTTTAATTTTTGAGTTGTAGCAATTTTTTTCAGCTAAATGCTAGCTGTTTTGGCTAACCTAAGAATTTTTTGTTTGTTTTTTTAGGCTAACTTGGCTAATATTTAAGCTGGCTATCAGCTTCGGGGATTTTAGCTATCAATTTCAGCATCTTCAGCTATTATCACTATCATCTTCAGTGGCCAAATTCAGCTTACAGCCTTCACTCAAGCATTAATTGCAGGTAATTCTATATATTTAGTTCATAATAATGTTAAATAGTTACGGTTTTGAAGTTTTCAAATGAAGTTTTAAAGTGTTCAATAAATGTTTATCCTGTTCGACCCGCGACCCCAGGAGTGTTTTGGTTTGTAGCTCCTTGTGGGACTCAATTCGACACCCTTGAGTTAGTATATTTGTCACAAATCAATGAAAAGTTTGATTTATTCATATTGGTCATTGATTTGTTCTCAACTGCATGTTTCTATTTGCTTGAAAAGTGCTGACTGTGCAATAAAAA
>NC_050533.1:4524892-4543683 GCF_002922805.2 Oryzias melastigma | reverse complement strand
TTTCCTGCAGCTTTGATGTGATTTGATCTGAACATGTATGAAGAACCTCGTTTGTTCCCGTGGTAGAACAGCAGGACTTCATCCATTCAATGGAAATCCTTCCTGATAAACAGGCGTGCGTACGTGCACGCTCGTGCTTGTGTGGGTAAGGGGAGGGCCGGTGGGCGGGCCTTGGAGGAACTCCATCCCACCTCGGAAACACCAACCAGGTACGGCGGCTCCTTCCTCCTCCTCCTCCTCCTCCTCCTCCTCCCGGAGCTCCATCGCTTCCATCGCGGCGCAGTGACAGAAAACCCGCAGTGATCCGGGCCGTGAGCGGGACCCGCGCGCCCTTCCCGCATGGATCCCCGTCTGCCGGCCGGCCCGTGAGCAGCCGCCGCAGCGCCGCACGTCCTCCATCTCCGTCCGCGGAGCTGTCCGCGCGCGCGTCCGGGACTCCGGATGGCTGGACACGAGCGGCAGGACTGGTTCGAGCGCGAGGAATTCATCGGACAGATCAGCGACATCCGCGTCCAAAACCTGCAAGGTAGGAGCGTCGTGCACGCGTGTTTGGGACCTCGGAGATGCTGCGTGCGCAGGGAGCGCGCGCCTGCTGCTTTTGGGAAGTTTTGTTGTGGTGGGAGGTCGAGCGGCCACACTGCGGAGGCTCCCAGCCTCCTTGTCCCGCTCAGGAGTGGGTCAGCCCGTAAAGTTCGCGCGTGCACGGACACCTGGACTCTTTGCACCAAGTTCAGAACCCGCGCGCCTTCAGGGGGTCCCGGGTCTGCAGGATCCATGGAAACGAACCAAAACACGCGAGCAGGGGCTGATAAACAGAAGCCCGACCACGTGACCAGTTAACTAATTTATAGAGCCTCCAGGAGAGCAACAACAGGGGCTCCGAGCGTGCACGAGCCAGGAAAGTAACCGCGCTCCAGAGTAATAGTATTATTTGACAAAGTATCTTGAGTAAAGTAACTTTACTCCAGAGTAATACCGTTTGACAGAGTATCTTGGACCAGTAAAGTAACCTAGCTTTATGTTTGACAAAGTATCTATGGCCAAAAAAAGTAACCACATTCTAGAGTACAAGTATCCTGCTTTAAAAAGTATCCTTGGCCAGTAAAGTAACCGCGCTCCAGAGTAATAGTATTATTTGACAAAGTATCTTGAGTAAAGTAACTTTACTCCAGAGTAATACCGTTTGACAGAGTATCTTGAACCAGTAAAGTAACTATGCTCCAGAGTACTATATTTGATAGAGTATCTTGAACCAGTAAAGTAACCTCGCTTTATGTTTGACAAAGTATCTATGGCCAGAAAAATTAACCACACTCTAGAGTACTACTACATAAACCAGTAAAACAACTTTACTCCACAGTAATAATACTGTTTGATAAAGTATCTTGAACCAGTATAGTAAACACGCTTTATGTTTGATAAAGTATCTGTCACCAGAAAAAGTAACCACGCTCCAGAGTACTAATACTCAGTTTAAGATAAATAACTAGAGCAGGAAACACAATCCTGAAGTAGTAAAAGTCCGACAAAATATTGAGGGTCACCTGTTATTCTGTGATATTACTTTACAATGTAAACCATTACACAATGAACAAAGCAGATACTTTCAAAGTACTTTTGTTATTTTTTTATTATTATAATAATTAGAAACAGGATAAGTTGTCTGAAAATACAAATAAAATGATAATCATTAAAAAAGCATAGAAAATGAACAAATAATACTCGGTTTGATAAAGTAAAATCAACCAATAAAGTAACTATACTCTACAGTAATAATACTGTTTAATAAAGTAAAATCAACCAATAAAGTAACTATACTCTAGAGTAATAATACTGTTTGATAAAGTATCTATTGCCAGAAAAAGTAACCACTGACCAGAGTACTAATATTCTGCTAAATAAAGTATCCTTGGCCAGTACAGTTACTACGCTCCAAAGTACTACTACATTTGATAAAGTATCTTGAACCAGTGAAGTAACCACACACCAGAGTTTTAATTCTCAGTTTAAGAAAAAAAAAATATCTAGAGTTGGTAACACAAATCAGAAGTAGTAAAAGTCCATCAAAATATAAATTTATAATGTAAACCAACGACACTTTTGATTACATATTGAATTAATTAGGTATTTTCCAAGTACTTTTGTTTTTAAAATTATTATTATTATTAAATATAGGATAAGTTAGAAGGTAATGCAATAAAAAAAGACCATCGCTACAAAAGCACTCAGAAATGTGTTCTTAATTCTATTTTCTATGAATTTGAGTTGTTGTTTACAAAATAAACAACCTACATTTTCCCTTTATAACTAAAATAGTAGTACACATTTGTTATTTATTGATGTAAATTACTAATTTCTTACACTTAATCGATTAAAAAACAAAGACTTCAATACTAAATGAAATGGAAGTTAAAACGACACAATGTGTTCAAACATATTTGACATAATCTAATCAAAATAGATAAAAAATATTTTTAAAAAATGTAACTGTGTCAACATTTTGAGGAGAGTAAAGGTATCCAGTGTCATATTTTAAATTAAAATAAAGTAAAATCACCTTCAAATTAAATAATTTCACTTTTATCAAGCTGGACTATTACATTTTTCCTTCACAGTAAAAGCTTTGCATGGCCTTTAAAGTAAAAGTTGTGCTTGATTTTCAAAATAAAAGTTGTGCCCATCTTTGCACTTTGAGGTTAGAATTTATTTCATAAATTAAATCTAAAAGTTGCCAATTTTTAAGAAAGGTTTTGGCATCTAAAGTTTTATTGTGTCAATGGGATGAAAAGCGTTTTTGCACAATTAATGTGTATTTTAAAATTTGATGAGAATTTCAGGATAAAACTCCTGTTTCAACTCTGGCGGCACTTCCTGAAACAGTTTAATTTCCCCAAATATGCAGTCAAAATATCTAAAGGATAATTTCTTTCAAAAAAGATTAACTTCATTTAAGTAGGAAGTAAAATTATCCAATATTTCTTGTAAATTTGACGGGCTGGGTGCTGGTTACTTCACCTGTTTTCATTGTTTCTTGACCACAAACATGTTTTCTCCGTGATCAGGTGTTTGTGCAGCAGCAGAAAGAAGTTTTGATGCAAGTTCTCCTCACCTGTTGAAGTCACATGATTGTCTCTGAGGTGTTGGGTGGGCGGGGTTTGTGTGTTCTGCGTCCTGTTTGTGAAGCTCTGTGGACGATCCCTGTGATGAGACGCTGCTGCCGCCTCTTTGCACAGAGTTTAGAAACGCTGCCTTACATAACACGACGAGGCGAGTGTGGCAGCGGAGCCGAGAGCATCACACTTCCCACGCAGCTCTTTCGCAGCCTGCTTCCCACCCCGCTGGGCGCCGCTCAGATCTCTGCTCGGCTCCACGTTCCTTCGGTTCCCACATGTTCTGTCCGCTGATTAAAAAGTACAAACGGGAACATATCATTCTTTAAATTCTAAATGATCAACTTTATTCAAATAAGTCTAATTCCTGATTTATATAAATTCTCTGGAAGTTGTTGGTCTGTGTTTTAAATAGCCCTTTCTCTGAGTGTCAGTTGATGTAACCATGGCGACAGTAAGACGAAAAGATGTATTCAAACCAGTTCTGTGATCTTGGCTGGGTACCAAAGATACAAATCCAAGTAACATTGGAAGTCTTCATCATTTCTGAAGCTTTCGATGAAATCCTCTTTCTGTTTTTATTTCCGTGTTTCATCAAGTTTCCAACTTTTTCTGCCTCATAAACCGAAGAAAAATGCTTTTCATCTTCAAAGATCTAACTGCTCTTTGATCATTTTTTAATTTCTTCAAATCTGACCCGTTTCTGCTGTCATTTAAAATTAACTTTAAGGTCATTTATCGATTATTTTGCTGGTTTATTTTTTTCATCTTAGTTAGTCTAAAGAGCAGAGTACTTTTTTTAATTAACTTATTTCCAACATGTAAATTGCAATTGTGACTATGAAAACAAAAATAATAAGGATTTCTAACCAAAAAATTTAGACATGTTAGAAAAGGAGAGTGCAGACTTTCTTATTTTTTTCTTTAAATGTAAGTATTAATAACTGCGTGTTTCATACTATGACATTTTTTGAATAATTTATACAGTTTTTATAGAACTGTTAAACAGATTTCTGCATTTTATTATTTAGATAATGTAGCATTTTACATTTTTTGCATTTTTTGCAGTTTTCTTCATGACTTTGTTTCATTGAAGACAAAGTCTGATTAAAAAAGTGTTTTAACTTATTTTTGTAGCGTTTACCCTCATAATGGAGGATATATCTGAAGAAAAAATATTTCAAAATTGCATTTCTTTCAAATGCTTTTTGTTGAAAGTTTTCACATTAATTGCTGAAAGGATTTGCTGCAAATGCAAAAGATATTGCAAAATGTTAAATTTCCTCAAAGACTGGACATTTCACTAAAGAACTATGACAGAGCATCTGAAAAATTTCTTGTAAAATTGCTTAAAAATCCCTGATACATGCAAAAATGCAAAAATATTTAGTGTGTTTCTTAAATAAGGGCTAAACTCCAAATTAGCCCCAAAACCCAGCTTGTTGTTTAAATACTAGCTAAACTCCAAATAGCCTAAAATTCATCAGTAAACTGAATTAGTCAAAACTGTTAGCCTGTTGCTAAAATATTAACTAAATTCTAAGTTAGCCTAAAAAAACAGCGGATAACAAATTAGCCAAAAACGTTAGCCTGTTGCTAAAATATTAGCTAAATTTTAAATGAGCCTAAAGAGAAAACAGTAGATAACAAATTAGCTAAAAACGTTAGCATGTTGCTAAAATATTAGCTAAACTCTAAATGAGCCTAAAATTCCCCACCAGATACCAAATTAGCCAAACATATTAGCCTGTTGCTAAAATACTTGCTAAACTATATATTAGCCTAAAAAACAACAGTAGATAACAAATTAGTTTACTAAGCATTCACACAAAAAGGGTATTTTTTGGTGCTGGACGCTCACAACTTTGTTCAATTTTACTAAACTCTGACTCCATATAATATAAATCGTCTACTAAATTAGTTGTCGACTATTTTATTAATCGGTTAGTCGACGATTAGTCAACGATTAGTCGACTAATCGTGACAGCCCTAGACTAGATCCACACATGTCTTGGTTTTCCTCGTCCAAACTTGAATCTGGCTCAATATCGTCCAGCTCCAATGTTGCATCGGTAATGTTAGGTTGTGAGTGGCTGTAAGCTAGCTGCAGGGATTGTAAACAGAGAACTCTCAGCATTGGTCCAGCTCATAACTCAGATGAATTTCACAAACTGCTCTGCAGAAACTGTCCTAGAAAACGCCACAGATTTTTTACATTTTGGTTAAAAATAGTTTAATCACAAATAAACGACCACTGAGAACGCTTTAAAATTGGATCAAAAGTTAACCGGAACGTGTTTTTAAAGCTTTTGAGGTCAAATTCCCCAGTGTTCTTCTATCAACAAAGAGATTTTCCACTCCAACTTTAAACTTCAGATATAAATAGCTAATGCTATGTTAGTGATGCCTATTTTTAAGATTTTTCTCCATAAACATCTGCATAAATTTAAAAATACAAAAAGACGTTTGTAAGTACATCTTCTCAGCTCATGTTCGAGCATTCATTCGTCTTTCCTCTTTTAGTGGTTTTAATGAATGAAGGGCAGAAGAAGGCGTCTGTCTGAACTTTGTGTTTCTGTGGGAGTCTGACTCAGCCGTCCCCGCCGCCGCGCTGTTGTGTTTGCTCCCTGAAGCTGTGTGAGAAGGCTTCGGACGTGTCCAGACATCCGACACAAATGTGTCATCATAGATCGACCAGGCATGTGAGCATGTGCAGACCGCTCTGGTGGCACATACCTGGAACAGCCCAGAGTGTGCACACAGCTAAGACCCGAAGAACAAAGTGCGCAAGTTCATTTCCTGTTCAGGAGAAACGCCCATTTGTTGGAAAGGTCATTGTTTGTATGGCGAGATAACGGGTGAGTGAAGCAGGGGGGTAAACTCGGCGTTGGCTTGAAGTTCCGCAGGTGGTTCCAATGAAATCCTGGCACACAAACACGCCTAAGCAAAGCTCGTCTTATCAGGAAACTGTATCGGCTTTTATATTAAAGCACAACCCAAACCTGACCTTTTTAGGTAACGTCCAGTCAGAGTACGACTTAAAAATATGTTTAGTATCACTAGAAAAGTAAAGTTTTACCATTAAAAATTCTGCCAAATTCAGGAAATATTCCCCAGCAAAAAACAGGTTTTGATAATCTATAAAAAATAATCTTGGATCTGTGTAATCCTGTCTGAGAAGCTTTGGCATGTGGAGGGTAAAAAGTGTTGTTTTAATTGAAGTTAGAGGCCCAAACTGTTAAACTGCCTTGAATAATCCACAATGATGACTTAAAAGTTCATAAATCTGTGGAATGAGAAGCACAAAAGCAGTAACAGTGGAGTTGTTCTGCACTTTTTGCGTCTGTGAGGTTTCAACTGAAAGTGGTGACCCTTACGCTGATGGAGATAGTGGAGTTTAACGAGACAGGAAGTGATATGATGAGATATGATGCAGGTGACACATGGAACTGACCTTTCAGGTCGGTTGTCATTCTTTGCAGATGACATTTGTCCGTCTCTCACCTCTGACTCACATTTGAAGAATGCATCAATAAACTCATGAAGCGTTTGGGGATGTCAGGTGACCGGGTCATGTGATCTCTTCTTATAGCTCCCAACTTGTCATATGTGGACTTATGGTTCGGGTCAACTCCATGTCACTTTTTAGACGTTTTGGGCAATTCCAACTCGTCGTTTTTGACGTGTTCTTATAAAATCAGGGATCCTCAACAGGTACCGGTTCGAGGGCCTCTTGGTACCGTGCCACAGGAAGGGAAAAATGTATACACTAATCAAGGGTCCCCAACCCTTGGACTAGTACTGGTATCCTACCCTGGTACCACATCCCGAGGGTTGGGGAGCCCTGATTTAATGGGAACAGCCGCCACATCTAAAAACGACAGGTTGGGGATTGGAAAAGTGACGCGGTGTGACCCCGAACCATAGGTCCATAGATGACGAGTTGGGAGTGAGAATGTGTAGTCTTGTCAGGATCTCTGCTTTGATGCTTCCAGGTCGGCAGGATTGTTCTCGGAGCAGAAAAACAACCTCAAAGTAAGCGCTGCCTCCAGTTTCTGCTGGTTTGATCCTCAGGAATGTGGAGGACATCTGATGCTAGCTGACATCAGCCGGTTTATTGCAGCGGTTTCTTCAGAGCTTCTCTTAGCTCTGATTTGGCCTCACAAATCCCACAATCCTCAGATTTTTGGCCAAGAAAACTTTTTTTCTTTGGCTAAATTCATTGTCACAACTGCCTGTACAGGTGGATACGGACTGTCTGAGGGGGAAAATGGTCAAACTTGTACCGCATGTGGCCGTTGAGTAAATATCACGGTCATGGAGCACTCAGCAAGCCCATAGGGCCAAAATGTTTTATCTATGGGTATGCTGCTAGTGACTCGTCATAGCAAACATGCAAAGGTAAGTAGGGGAGAAGTAGGTGTAACGCAGACGGGTCGTATAAATGTATCATTTTTCAACCTGTCCAAAATTCAAGCACCATGTGTGCAGCCCGACTGTTAGACTAGACAATTAGGGCTGCAATGGTTAGTCAGCTAATCAACGACTAATCGACTATTAAAATAGTCGACGACTAATTTAATAGTCGATTAGTTGTTACTTTATGTTATATGGAGTCGGAATGTATTACAGTTGAAAGTTATAATGAGATTATGCTAGCTTTTGGGACTATTTTGGCATTTATTAAGTTTTCTAAGGCTATTTTGTAGTTTAGCTAATATTTCAGCTGCATGCTAGCTATTTTGGCTAATTTAGGATTTTTTTTAAGGCTATTTTGTAGTTTAGCTAATATTTCAGCTACAAGCTAGCTATTTTGGCTAATTTAGGGTTTTTTGGAATTTCTGTTTTCTATTTTGTAGTTTAGCTAATATTTCAGCTACAAGCTAGCTATTTTGGCTAATTTGGGAGTTTTAAAAATGTTTTAGCCTATTTTTAAGTTTAGCTAATATTCCAGCTGCATGCTAGCTATTTTGGCTAATTTAGGGTTTTTTGGAATTTCTGTTTTCTATTTTGTAGTTTAGCTAATATTTCAGCTGCATGCTAGCTATTTTGGCTAACTTAAGCTTTTTTCAGTTTTCTAGACTAATTTAACAAATATTTTAGCTGGTTATCAGCTTTAGCGATTTCAGCTATTAGCTTCAGTGTTTTAAGCTATCAATTTCAGCATCTTCAGCTATCTGCACTAGCATCTTTAACGACAAAATTCAACTTACAGCATTCACGCTAGCATTATCGCATGATGCTATATGTATAGTTTTTAGTTAGTTTAAAGCTAGTGATGGTTAAGATGTGTGCTTTACATCTAATTTGCGCTTTACCCGATTAATCAACTCATCGGAAAAAATAATCGGTGATTAGTCGACTATAAAAATAACCATTTGTGGCAGCACAGTCAATCAGACTGTAGTTTGTATGGACATTCTACAGGTATACCACCTGCACACCCCTGACGTGTACCATTTGCACACGGTCAATAAGGTGCCGGTACACCCACCTCACTAATAGCTAGACTGTGGTGTAAGGGCACCGTATAACAGCATCACTCGTACGTCACAAGCACGTGTTACTTACATTTGCCTTACAAATACTTCACATTTACCACACTGATGAAAATTGTATGTTCAATTTTCATGATGTCCCTTGAGGTGGAAGTGTAGAAAATGTACTGACCTTAAAAGCATCTCCAGTTAAGAATCTAGGTTGCTAAAGCTTTTGGAACTTTTTTTTTATGTTCACGTTTGTATCTTATCTAGTTGAGCTCCTGGTGCTTGTGGAGCCTAGAGAACCAGCCTGAGCTGACCGTATGTGAGGTCAATGGCCTAACGGTCAGTATTCCTCCAGAGTTTAACAGGCCTGCTGCAGATGAGCCAGTCCTGGAGACTTTCAGGACTCTAAAGAAGCTTTAATTCACTTTTGACCTCAGATATTCTTTGGTTCTATGCTGGGACACTACCGGTCTGTCAGGCTCCATGATCAAAGTGTTGCTTCAATATGTTAGCAAGAAAACATCGGGCCGTTTATAGTAATAACATTAAAAATAATAATATAAAAACAACTGTAGGGCCGGAAACGATTTCCCTGCGGCCCGGATCTGGCTCCTGGGCCTTGACTTTGACATTTCAAATTTTTAAGTAGATTAGCAACAAGCCTTTAAATATATTCATGGGCTTTGTTTTAATCTTTTACAGTAATAAAAAAGGATTTTACCTAATATTTTAGCAACATGTTAATGTTTTTGGCCAATTTGTTATCTACTGAGGATTTTTTAAGGCTAATTTTGAGTTTAGTTCACATTTTAGCAACATGCTAACGTTTTTGACTAATTTAGTGTACTGAGGAATTTTATGCAGTTTTGGAGGTCATAGGGGAAAATGTATGCAATGTGCTAGCTTTTTTGGCTAATTTGGTAACCAATGAGGTTTTTTTTTATGCTAATTTGGAGTTTAGCTAATATTTTAGCAACATGCTAACGTTTTTGGCTAATTTGTTATCTACTGGGGTTTATAGGCTAATTTAGAGTTTAACTTCTATCTTAGCAACATGCTAACGTTTTTGAATAATTTAGTTCACTGAGGAATTTTAGGCTATTTTGGAGTTGAGCAAAAATGTGTGCAATGTGCTAGCTTTTTTGGCTAATTTGGCAGCTACTGAGGTCTATTATGATAATTTACAGGTTTAGCTTCTATTTAGCTACATGCTAACATTTTCAACTAATTTAATTTACTGAGGAATTTTAGTTTATTTTGGAGTTCAGCTTAAATGTATGCAGTGTGCTAGCCTTTTAGTCTAATTTAGCAACTACTGAGGTTTTTTATGATAATTTGGAGTTTAGCTTCTATTTTAGCAACATGCTAACTTTGTTGGGTAATTACTTTATTGAAGATTTTTAGGGTATTTTGGAGTTCAGCTAGTATTTAAGTAACGAGTAGCTTCTTTTTTTTATGCTAATCTGGCATCTACTAATGTTTTTTGGGGCTAATTTAGAGTTTAGCTCACATTTAAGGAAAGCACTAAATATTTTTGCAACATTGGCTTGTTTTAGGGATTTTTAAGCAATTTTATTTGAAATTTTTAAAAAATGTTGGTCAACCTCAGCATTCTTTCATAGTTCTTTAAGGAAATTTCCAGTCTCTTAGCAAATTTGACATTTATTAAATAGCTTTTGCATTTTCAGCAAATCCCTTCAGGATCTTGAACAACTAGTTTCATTAAAAACCTTTCACACTAGCATTATTACAGGTATTGCAGCCTTTCTAGTTAATATTTTGACCTTATTGATGGCACCAAGCTGAGGTGGTAAAGCTGCAATTTAAAGGTGAGGAGTCCTTCTGCATCATTTCTCTGAGCATGAACACGTGTTCAACATCTGGCTGCCAACCTCGTCACGGTCGTGAAGGAACACAGACCGTCCTCCGGCTGGAACAGCAGATGTTTAAGCTAAAATAAGAGCAGTTGGTACAGCAGGAACTCCTCTGACTTTGGGTCTTAACCAGAATCCATCTGCTCTGTGATGCCTAAACTCATGTCTTCATCTGCCTCTTTGCATGTGATGTCTCCATCATCTTTTCTTTAGGTCTGAAAACACAATTAGAATAATTCGGCTCGTCGTAGAGAATCCAGCAATTGTCTTATTTCCATACGTCCATTGACCGTGGAGGCACACATGGGGGCGGGGGTGTAGTAGGAGCAGAAACAGCCCTTGGGTGAACTCGGATGTTACATAAAGTTGGTGGCTGATGCAGCACTGCGGCGCTCAGGGAAGCCCGTCGCAGCCGTTGCATGAATATTTCAGCAGCGCCGCTCCGCCTGCGTTCTCCTGCAGCGGCAGCGGTCTGCCGCTCCGAACCTTCCGAGCTCCTCCTGTCATACCTTTCATCTGCGTTCGTCAGATTAGGGTTTTGTGTGGGAGAGAGTCGACTTCAAGGCTGTAATTGGCACCCAGGAGAACAGATCTGCACCCTCAGTTTAAGGAGGAGGAAGACGTTCTCTTTACTCCTCAGTTTGTCCACATGCTGGTCAGGAGGGAGGAGGAGGAAGAGGAGGAGGAGGAGGAGGAGGCCTGTAATCACATGTGGCTGAGTCAGACTGTAATCACCTGCAGGGTGAAATCAGAGCTCAGGATTCCAGATTACAAAGTCAACGGTTTAACTGACAGAAAGTGTAGAATCATCCACTGTTTGACATCACAGAAACCGGGTCATAAGTTGGGTCCAAATTCCCTCAGCATGACCTTGATTACAAAAAGACACTTAAATGATTTTGGGTTAAAGTTTGAAGTTAGCTTTTGTTTTTTTACTGTAACATTTTCATCTTTTGATCTATTATAAAATCATTATCAGTGATTTTTTAATTATGATTATGATGTTTTTACCCCCAAACAGAAAAAAGTAGTTTCTGCAGAGTGTCAGTAGTTCATTAGAAGTTCGCCTCCCACTTGTGGGCGGGACTGTTGGCATGGAGCAACCCCGCCCCCCTTTCTGTCGCTCATAACTGAGAGCTCTCTATTAACACGCCCCTGCACCAGTTTGTAACCCTCACAACCCCAACCTAAAATGAAGACATACTGATATCTGTTTGCCCGTATTTTCTACGTCACAAATACAATATTTTTTCAAACTCTCATTAGTCGTCACACATCTCAATGTATGCCGTTTGTACTCCGTATTTGACCCATCCCCCTGGGGGAGCGGTGAGCTGCAGAAACTGTCGCGTTCAAGAAACATTTGTTGGTTTAATCCCCCAATCCAACCCTTTGACGCCGGGTTCATACTGGACGCAGAAGTGCCGCCAAGAGGCGCGGAACAGAGGCCGCTTCCATTCGGCGGCCTTGTTAACCTATGGCGTCGTTCACACCAGGCGCGGTCCTCCACGGAGGGCCCGCGTCAAATCTGACAGGAAGTTACATCAAAATCCGGTTTATTTTTTCAAAATATAACCAATTTTTCACAATTAATCTCTCTTGGTTGTTGATATAATTTTCAAATATATTTCTATGCTACTTTTGTGGTTCCTTATTATGTGTTTCATTGTATTTACTGTGTAAGAAGAGACCAAGTACACAAAAAGTACATTTTGAGTATTTAGATGCTTATTAATTACGTACTGTACAAGGAAGTGTTACCCACAGTCGTGGAGGTTTCAGCTCAGATGAAGTTTAGCTGTAAACAACTTAAACCAGAAGCAGCTCATGGATGAGTCAGCCGTGTGGATCAGAGAGGAGATCACAGCCCACACAGCTGATGTGGGTTCATTTACATCCTCCACCCGGCTAATAACCACACCATTGCGTCTGCAGTGTGTTGTGAAGTGAAGGTTGTTGTTCTGCTGCAGGATGAACAAACAGGAATGATGTTTGCATGACAAACAAATAAGGATCGGAGCTCAGGTTCAGATCAGGTTCTAACTAATCATTTCCTGCCGACTGAAAAGTTGGGTAAATTATTCTGTGAATTATCAATTATTGAAACAAAATGATAGAAAAACAAAATGATAGAAAATTTGATTAAAGTGTTAATTTATTTTAAAGAAATGTAGTAAAAAAGGTTTATTTTAGTTCTAAACTGGTCTTAATTAGAATGCAGTTTATTAGCAGATGTAGAGTTTGTTGTGTGGTAGTGCTGGTACAAACGATTATTTTATCAGTCGACTAATCACAATTATTTTTTCGGATTAGTCGACTAGTTGGGTCAAGGGCAAACTGGAGGTAAAGCAAACATTGTAACCACCATGAGCTTTAAGATAACTAAAAACTAGGTGTATAGCATTACATGTGATAATACTGAATTCTGTAAGCTGAATTAGGCAGCTGAAGATGCTGAAATTGATAGCTTAAAACGCTGAAGTTAGAAGCTGAAATAGCTAAATCGGGAAGCTGATAGCTAGCTAAAATATTAGATGCGAAATTAGCCAAAACCAACTGAAAAAAAGACTAAATTAGCCAAAGTAACGAGCATGTAGCTGAAATATTAGCTGAACTCCAAAATACCCTAATAAACAAAAAAAGCCTAAAATAGCCAAAATAGCTAGCACGCGCCTGAAATTTTGCTAAACTCCAAAATGGCCTAAAAAGCAACTACAAAAAACTAAATTAGCTAAAACAGCTAGCATTTAGCTGAAATATTAGCTAAACTCCAAAATAGCCTAAAAAACAAAACAAAAAAGCCTAAGTTAGCTTAAACAGCTAGCCTGTAGCTGAAATATTAGCTAAACTCCAAAATAGCCTAAAAATCAAAAGTGGATTAATTAGCTGAAATATCAAGCATGCAGCTGAAATTTTGCTAAACTCCAAAATACCCTAAAAAAAACTTTAAAAAAAATAAATTAGCTAAAACTGCTGGTATGTAGCTGAAATATTAGTTGAATTCAAAAATAGCCTAAAAACAACTACAAAAAGCTAAATTAGCTAAAACTGCTAGCAAATTGCTGAATTATTAGCTTAAATCCAAAGTAGCCTAAAAAACAAAAAAACGCCTAAATTAGCCTAAACAGCTAGCATGTTGCTGAAATATTAGCTAAACTCAATTTTAGCCTAAAAAAACAAACAAAAAAGCCTAAATTAGCCAAAATTGCTAGCATGCAGCAAAAATTTTGCTGAGGCACAAAATAGCCTAAAAAACAAACAAAAAACAAAACTAGGTAAAACAGTTAGCATGTAGCTGAAATATTAGCTAAACTACAAAATAGCCTAAAGAACAAACAAAAAAAAAAGCCTAAGTTAGCCAAAACAGCTATCATGTCACAGAAATATTAGCTAAACTCCATTTTAGCCAACAAACTGAAAAAAGCTTAAATTATCCAAAGTACCTAGCATGTAGCTGAAATATTAGCTGAACTACAAAATAGCCTAAAACCCTTAATAAATGCCAAAATAGTCCAAAAAGCTAGCATGATGCTGTCATAACTTTTAACTTTACAACACTCTGACTCTATATAATATAAAGAAACAACTAATCAACAATTAAATTAGTCGTCGACTATTTTAATCGTTGATTAATTGTCGATTAGTCGACTAATCTTGGCAGCTCTATTGTGTGGGGAATAAATACATTTTATGAAGATCTTTTTAGAGTTTTAAATCATTTATTTCAACCGGCTGAATTCCTGAAGTCAGTTTCTGCGTCATGTTTGGTCAGTCAATGATTATCATCACCTGTCTCAGGTGCACACAGTCGTGACGGTGTCAAAAGGTCACAAGAGTCAAATAGAAACGTAATCTCTTCCTGTTAGCAGCTGATTTTCATATTTACGCCGCAGGTCGTGTTCTCTGCAGCTGTGACCTCCTTCTGTCCAAGTGAACTTTTTGTTGCATCAAAAACAGGATGAAGTTTCTAAGACACGGAAGTAGAAGTCTTATGGTTTGCAAGATCATCATGTGCTCCAATTTAAAGATGTAAAAGTTACCAAAAATAAAAAGAAGTGTGCTTAACATTGATAGTAAAGTTATTTAAAGAATTTGTAAATCTGACAAAAACAAAAACATTGAAAGATTGGGATGTAAAATTTCTAAGAGTTTGAGAATAAGAACAACTTTATGTGGTTTGAGAATCATAAAATATTTGAATATGCAAACATTTTCCAGGAACCCCTAGGTTTTTTTTAGACTAATTCATAATCAAGTGAAATATTTTTGCATTAACAGATGTACAATGGTGTAGCGGTTAGCCACACAGTGAGGAGGTGCTAGCTCAAATCCCGGCTGGGGTCTTTCAGTATGGAGTTGGCACGCTCTCCCTGACTCCTGATTGGCTCAAGCAACCCCGTAACCCCAAAAGAGACACAAGAAAAGATTTTCCACAGATGATCTGTTTTATTTTGCAGTTCACCGCAGTTTTCATGGCATTTTTCCCACAATGACATCAGAGGAAGTAACCCCAGGTTTTAGTAACTTCAAGAAACATACCATAGGGGCTGATTGGTTGATCAGCTGAGCTGGAATATTAAAAAGTCCAGTCTAGAGTTTGTAGATCTGTGTGTCCTTTCCTAAAAAAATAAATAACTTTTGTGCTTGTGCTATTCTGAGGACTTGAAAATCTTTTTTGCACAATAAATTGCTATTGCAAAAGCACATAATTACTCTGCACTTGCTAATTTTTCACAGATGCACAGATTTAGTTTGCAGACGTCATTTCACAACCACAAAATCCTTTTGAACAGTACGTAACCAAACCCTAAATCAACTTTTTTTTGTATGTTGATCTCTATAAATGGAGCTTTAAAAGTGATGTCTGTTGGTTGTTGCCACATTTTTGACAAATTAAAATAAACTTCTTGAGAATATAGTCAAAAAGCGTTTGTGTGCTGCCCCCTACAGGTTGAATAGAGGTATTACAGTTGAATTTCGTGATTGGTCCCTCGTCATGATCTGCAGTACTGATAACAGTCCAGCCCTTAAGCCCCTCCCCTCTGACTGGATTTTCAAATTTCGGCTGTGGGTGGAGTCAACCTCCAACTTCCCTGTTTGGTTACCCTTTAATAGATCGATAATCGATCCATAAAAGTAGAGATTGATCTTGCATAGTGCTAAAGTCCGCTAGCTTGATGCTAACGTTTAATGGGTTTTCCTATAGGACGGCTAATGCTAACGCTCGGTCGATCTAAACATATATTTCTGACTAAATGGCCATCTTTTTCAACTCACAGGCATGAATTTTTCAAACTCTTTCAAGGAAATATTTTTTAATGTAACCATTTGTGGTCTAAAACATTTTTTTGCTCATACTTTCTTCTTCTTCTGGAATAAGGTGTAATTAAATGGTGCGATCGCCACCTAGTGGCGAAACTGAAACATCCTCCAGGAGAAGCAGAACAATTGTTGGAGCTTCTCCCTTTTAGAATCTATATAACACTGTATTCTATTAACAATCTCAATAATTTAACTGATACATTTTACAGTATGTGAACTGTAATTAATGTATTTCTGAACAAATGTGTCTAAATGTGTAAACCTATTAACTCAAAATTGAATTGAATCAAAGTGAATTGAGAGGATCGAAAACAAAAATCGGAATCGAAATTATTGTCGATACCCAGCCCTAATGTTTGTTGAAATGTGGTAAAGTTTAGTGACATTACTGGCAATAAGAATCACATTCTAAGTGTTTTAATCAGAACTGCTGAGGCCTGAAACCTCCGGTCGGCTTTTCCGGTTCAGTAACGGCTGATGTCATCTGTACTCCACAGACAAAACCAGGATTAGTCCTAATTATAGCACTGACCTTTTTTTTTCCCCACATAATAAACCTACAAGTGGTTGAAATGCCCCCACTCCCCTCCCCCGTCGAAGGCCTCTCCTCTTCCTCGGGTCATTTTTCAAACTCGGATGGAGGTTTTTCAGTTGAGTAACCGAAGAACAACCCTGTAGGTCTGCTTGATCACATTTCAGGTTTTTATTTCCCGTCTAAAAAAAGGAAAACATAAAAAGCAGTCGTGTTGCTGACTCATCTTGTGCAGGTTTGTGAACTTCCTGTCCAGTAATGATGGGGGTGGGCGGAGCCTGAGCGGATCTGCTTTTAGTGTCATCAGGATTTTATGGCAGATTTCCAGAAAATCTGTTGATTCTTCATCACCTCCTCCACCTCCGTCTCACAACAATGGAAAATCTTCTCCGCAGAATCGATACCATGACAGAAGCGGAGTTAGCCCGCTCCGGACATAAAGATGAGAAACAGCTGACTTTGCTGCCATGGCAACCACCCCCACCTTCATTCACTTCCTGCTCTGTGCAGCTTCAGGCTCTTCAGGGTCACAAAACTTAATGAGATAAAACAAAACATGCTGCAGCCCCCCTCCCAACCCTCAAACATCCCTATCATTCAAATCTGCAGTCGCTTTCAAGGCTTCAAAGAACTGTAAATAAATAAAGAGGAAAAGATTCCTAGAAACAAACTGAACTGAATGCTTAGAAAGAAAAAAGATTTTCAGAATAAAACACCTGTTTCTGTTTTTACACGACTGCTCCAGTTCTCTGAAGATTTATGTTCTTTTTGTTCCTCTTTCAGTGGAAAGGGAGGCTGTGCAGAAGAGGACCTTCACCCGATGGATGAACCTCCACTTACAAAAGGTTTGCTCAGATTCTTCTGCATTTTTCAGACTCTGAGGCACATGAAGGTGCAGCAGCTGATTGATGAGACGGCACTTTTGCTGTAAGCTGAGCGATGAAGGTTTGTGTGATGAAGCAGCCATGCTGAGTCTTCTTCAGGGAACAGCTTTTATTGCAGACCTGGTGATGAAGATGCCTGTTGGAGGTGAAGCTGCATCATTTGTTTGCCTTCTTCAGAGAGAACATTTGCTGAAACAGAATCTGCACCGCAGACAGAATGATGGAGTTGTTTTAATTCAACACAGCTGAAGATGAAGATGCTTGTTTGCTTCAGACTGGATGATAGAAGCGCATCCGCATCTTTTACCAGCTGATGAAGCAGCAACTCTTCATCACTCTGAGGGATGGAGCTGTAATGAAGACCAGATGATGAAGCAGCATCATCATCACCCTCCGATGTGTCTGAGTCAACTGGCTTCTTTCTGGCATCCAAATGGGAACCAGTATAGAAACGGAGTCAAATCAGGATCAGCTTAAAGTGAATGAAAACACAGATGAAAAACTTGAAAACAGACACTGTAACTGATTTATTCTTTGAAAATTTAAAAAAAAAATCTTTTAAAATTTTGAAGAAAAAAATGAAATCTTGAGATAAATCTTGAAAATTTGAAAAAAAACCATTTTTTTCAAAATTTGAAAACAAAACATTGTAAGTTTGAAAAAAACAGATTTTTTTCAAAGTTTTAAAATTTGAAGAAAAAAATAAAATAAAATCTTGAAAATTTAAAAAAAAATGTTTTTTTTATTTGAAAGAAAAAAATAATGAAAACTTGAAATAAATTTTAAAAATAAAAAAAAACATTTTTTTTTCAAAATTTGAAAACAAGACATTGTAAATTTGAAAGAGAAACCTGAAAATCCATCCATCCATCCATCTTCTTGTCCGCTTCTTCCCTTTCGGGGTCGCGGGGGTGCCGGAGCCTATCCCGGCCACTGAAGGGCGAAGGCGGGGTACACCCTGGACAGGTCGCCAGTCTGTTGCAGGGCCTCAATCACACCCATTCCCTCTCACATTCACACCTAGGGACAATTTAGAGTCACCAATGAACCTATGAAGCATGTTTTTGGACGGTGGGAGGAAGCCGGAGTCCCCGGTGAAAACCCACGTATGCACGGGGAGAACATGCAAACTCCACACAGAAAGGTCCCAGCCGGGAGTCGAACCGGGGCCTTTTCGCTGTGAGGCAAGAGCGCTAACCACTGCGCCACCGTGCAGCCCAAACCTGAAAATATATAAAAAAAAGTTTTAAAATTTGAAGAAAAAAAAAAAATAAAATCTTGAAAATTCTAAAAGAATGTGTTTTTTTATTTGAAAGAAAAGAATAATGAAAACTTGAAAAAAATTTGAAAATTTGAAAAGGTATAAATTTTTGAAAATTTAAAAAATAAATACTGCAAGCCTAAATAAAATAAAACTATAAATGTAAAAATTACCAATTGAAAAATAATGTATCTATAAGTCAAAGCTGCTCTTTCAATTTTCGGGTAGCCGATGAGGTCAAAGCCCCGCCCCATATAAAATTAGGATCAGCCCGGCAGCGAAATCTGAATTGAAACTATAAACTGAAGATTGAAAGTCAAAA
>NC_050533.1:4524314-4524885 GCF_002922805.2 Oryzias melastigma | reverse complement strand
GAAAATTTGAAAAGGTATATATTTTTAAAAATTAAAAAAATAAATACTGCAAACCTAAATAAAAAAAACTATAAATGTAAAAATTACCAATTGAAAAATAATGTATCTATAAGTCAAAGCTGCTGTTTCAATTTTCGGGTAGCCGATGAGCTCAAAGCCCCGCCCCCATATAAAATTAGGATCAGCCCGGCAGCGAAATCCAAATTGAAACTATAAACTGAAGACTGAAAGTTAAGATTCAGAAAGGCAAAAAAAAGTTTTAAAGTTTGAAGAGAAAAGACTGAAAATTTGAGATAAATCTTGAAAATTTGAAAAACATGATTTTTTTTCAAAATTTGAAAAAAAATTCTGAAAAGTTGAAATAAAATGTGAAAATTTTAAAGAATATTTTGTTTTTTAAAATAAAAAAATACAGAAAACTTAAAAAACCTGAAACTGTAACTGAGGACTGAAAGTGAAGACTCAGAAAGGCTAAAAAAGTTGAAGATTTAAAGCAGCAGCTGTTACTAATTGATAAATTATTTTTCAATTAATTTATAGTTTTTTTTAATTCAGGTTTTCTCTATTTTCT
>NC_050533.1:4514758-4524161 GCF_002922805.2 Oryzias melastigma | reverse complement strand
GTTCACTTTAAGCTGATCCTAGTTTGACTCCATGAATAGACCCCTAACTGGGACACTTGAATCCATTAGCAGCTCTTTCGTTGTTATGACAACGATCCATTAAAATGACCTCATGTCAATGTTTGTGTTGACAGAACTTTGGCTCTGTTTTAGAACCCTTTATTGATAAAATCTCACAGACTAAAACATCATCAGTGATGCTGCCGATGTGGGATATTATGGCGTTAACTTTCTCCCACAAGTGTATATCAAACTCCACGCATTCAGTGAACGTTACACAGACACAATTCTGCCTCCATGAGCGCTCCTGTAGTCCTGCTGCTGAAGATGCTGAAACTGATAGCTGAAAACCCTGAAGTTGATAGCCAGATAAAATATTAGCCAAATGCCAGATTAGCCTAAAAAAATGAAATAAAAAAACATAGGTTAGCCAAAACGACTAGCATGTAACTGAAAAAAAAAAGAATTAAACTTCAAAATAGCCTAAAAAACAGGAAAAAAATACCAAATTTAGCCAAAACAGTTAGCATGTAGTTGAAATATTAGCTAGAATCCAAAACATCCTAAAAGTTTTTAAAAAAAATCCTAAATTAGCCAAAATGGCTAGCATGTAGCTGAAATATTAGCTAAACTCCAAAATAGCCCAAAGAAAATTAACAAAAAAAGCTAAATTAGCTAAAACAGCTAGCATGTATCTGAAATATAATCCAAAAAGCTAGCAGAATACCCATTTTAAAAACTGTAACTTTTTGACATAATTATGGATAATAAAAAGGTTAGGAAAACAGCTAGCATGTAGCTGACATATTAGCTAAACTCAAAAACAGCTTAAAACCATCTTAAAAAAGCCAGAATGAGCCAAAATAGCTAGTATGTAGCTGAATTTTTTTCTAAACTCCAAAATAACCTAAAAAATTGTAGTAATTGCTAAAATAGTCCAAAAAGCGAGCAGAATGCCATTTTTTCCTTTAAATGTTGAGTTTCACAAGAGCGCACAGTTCTTGACGAGGGGGCGGGACTAGTTTTAGGAGCGTAAGACTGTAGGAGACTGTCCTGTCCTCGTGGTGCGTTCCTTGTGTGCGTGGAGTTTGAAATAAGCTTGTGGGGGACTTTTGGCGGAAATTTAGCGCCATAGAATATTCAGAATTTGGTCCTTTTCTCGTCGGACTTTGGGTCAGAGCTGCACGGCGTTCGGTTCGGGTCTGACTGAGCAGAGTTGACAGATCCTCCCTTTTGTCTTCAGTCAAACAAAGAACCTCTCTTCCTCTTTCACGCCGTCTGGCCTCGCGTCAAATCTCTGACCCACTAATTAAACAATCACACTTTGTTTTCCGTCATCTCGGAAAGCTTCCAGCATCTTCACCCTCACCGGCCCCCCGCAGGGACCGGCCCCTTCGATGCCCGACTGCCTGACTCCAAGGCTGCTGGGAGTTTCTAGTGATATAAAACCTTCATCTAAATCAAATTATTTTATTTTTATTCCTGTTATAGGAGTAAAACTTGATTTTCACTGACCAGAAGAAGCGTGATTTTTTTAATCTTCTCAGCAGCTTTTCCCCCCAAAACTCAACAAAAGTAAATTTTTATAAACTGCTCTCTTTCTCATAAATCTTACAAATAAAAGCTGTCTCAGTCTGCCACAGACGGAACAAAAGAGCAGACATAAATCAAATGAAAACAAAGAAAATGGATGTGCTGTCAGCTCTGTTTGGCTGTTGAATCTCTCAGCTGATCTGATGAATTCAGATGGATTTACATTAGAATGTGAGGCTGCAACCAGCCGGGAGACTTTAAAAAACTCGTCTCTGTTCTTATTTGAACAAATCTTCTGAAGATTTTTTTTATGGATTTCAGACTTTATTAATAAAACTGATAAAGATTTTGTAGACATGCAGCTGGTTCCTTTCAGGGGCAGAATTTTCCAGGTTGTATGTAGCAAATCCATTGAATCCAAATATGTGCAGAGATTAGTAATGTTCAACCCATTGACATATATAGAGATGGACAATGCATCTGTGATGTCACCAATAAAAAATAGGCATGTTTGGGCTGCCCGCCCTGAGCTGCAGCGAGACTGAACAAGAACAGGCATCAAGTCGGACTGTCAGGACACCATTTCCCACAATGCATTGTTTTGTAGTCATCAAGGCAGCTTGCAGTCAGTGCAGCACCTAATTTCTGGCGCCTTGCACCCGCCCCTTTCTCGTGATATTTTTTTATGATTGACATGTGACATCAGAGCAAAAACTACCCAACATGCACTGCAAATGTGTCCGCCTGCATGATCTCAAACACACCTAATTTTGAAATGAAGTCAATTCTGGTTCCATTTCGGAACCGGACGACGTTCGTAAGCAGTGTCCGAGTCATTGTTTCTATGGCAACCACTCTCGCTTATCAAGAGGGAGTTTGTTGGAAAGCCACACCCCTTCCACTAGAAGTGGGCTCAGCCAGAATCTGTCAAGGCCTCTGATTGGTCGGTTTATAACTCGAATTACTATAATAATTCTGTCAGATAGATTTTTTTTTAGCTGTTTATTTCTTTATAGAAGATTTTGGCTTTCTGGGACCAGCCAGTGCTTCCTGTTTGGAACGCCAGGGGGGAGGGGTTATTCTGTCCAGTTCTCTCTATACTGTCAATGGTTCAACCATCTGGATTGGAAACAGTCAATATCAGGATGATGAAGCTGCAAAAATGTTCAGACCTTCTTTTCCTTTCTTTTGAATTTTTTTGATTTTTTTAATTTTTCCTTTCATTTTTCTCAGTATTTCTTCTCTTCAGACTTCTGTTTTATTCTCACATCTTCATTCCTTAATTTTTTCCGATAAAAACATTGCAGTGTTTCATTTCCTGTATTTTATTTCCCTCATGCATTCTCGGGATCTGTTGGCGTCTTTTTAAACCTTAACAAGACTTTTCCTGAGAATAGATGATGAACAAACTGTATTGAACCCAGTCTCTGTTGTTTCTTCCGTGACTCTTTAGTGCGACCCGCCGATCCAGATCCAAGACCTGTTCCGGGACATCCAGGATGGGTTCATCCTCATGGTTCTGCTGGAGGAACTCTCCGGCTGCAAACTGGTCAGACTCTTGGACTCTTACCGTCTATGTTTCAAAGTATTTTTGCTTCTCAACGTTTGCGTTTGATATTACCAGATTCATGGATTCAAGAAGTCCAGCCACCGAATTTTCCGTCTCAACAACATTGCCAAAGTCTTAGCTTTCCTGGAGGAGCGAAACGTGAGTCCAGCAGTGGAAAGGGTTCGGTTCTGCTGGTAAATGAGAGTGGTTTCATGCTTGATTTGGGGTTTCCAGGTGAAGCTGGTCAGCATAGATGCGACCGACGTTGCCGATGGAAACTCCTCCATCATCCTTGGACTCATCTGGAACATCATCCTTTTCTTCCAGGTGATTTATTTATCTGTGCTTCAATTATTTTCACTTTGAGTAAAGAAGAAAGAAGTCCCCCAACTCTCCATGTTTCACAGATTAAGGAGCTAACCGGGAACATCCGGAGCCAGTTCCCCTCCTGCTCCAGCCTGTCGTCCATCCCTACCAGCTCTGACTCCGACACGTCCCACAGCAGCACGCCGTCCGAGGAGAGGCGGAACGCCAGCAACGCTCTGAAGGAGAACAGCAAAGCCATCAAAAAGCTGCTGCAGTGGATTCAGAGAAAAACTCGCAAGTATGACGGCTTTGAGGAGGAGCAACACTGTTCTGAAGACGACTGATCTACATCCTGTCCGTTTGAAGGTACGGGGTGGCGGTTCAAGATTTTGGGAGAAGCTGGACGAGTGGATTGGCCTTCCTGGCCCTCATTAAGTCCATCGATTCCAGTCTGGTGGACATGAGGAAAGCTCTGCTGAGGAGTCCCAGAGAGAATCTGGAGGACGCCTTCAGGATAGCTCACTACAGCCTGGGAATTCCCCGCCTGCTGGAGCCTGAAGGTCACAAAACACACCTCAGCTGACTCTGTTTTTTTCTCCGCTTGCACATATACGCAGCCATTCAAAAACACGGCTAGAAATTTAACTATTGAGCAGAACTTTTAACATTTGGGTAAATATTGCAAAACATAAGGGGTAACCTGTTAAAAAAAAGTAGTAAGCACCTCTAGCAGACGTTTAATGTCCTCACTCTAAAGAAAATTAAAACACCCTAAAACACGAGGAGGCCATAAAGATCTCCCATAAAGGAGTTTTATGAACCACTAAAGATTGTGTGGCCTCTCCTGTCCTTCTGCAAACAGCTTCTGATGCATCAAACGTTTGAGAGGTTAAGTCATCTGCTTGTACGGTGTTTATCCTTCTGTTAAATCCAATAAAAATGGTCGTTGAGGAGAAAAATCCAAAGGTTCACTCCTGAAGAAAGCCTCCTGCTGGTTCGTTTCTTTTGTAACTTTAACTCTTATTTTCAGAAGAGCTTTAAAACAATCCGATCTGAGTGGACAGAAACATGTAGTTGTGTGTGTTGGCGCAGGAGATAACAAATTGGGCCATGAAAAAGGTTTTAAGGTGATGAATTACACTTATAAAGTGATTTTTGGCTTCAATATAGAAGCTTACAGTTTCAGATGGAGTTTCTGTCTTTGTGATTCCAGCCAAAGATGCTCTGAATTTATACTATTGGTAAAATGAAAGACTTAAATGTCTAAAATGATGAAGTACAGAGCTAGAAGTCCTCCTCCCACAATCATTTTAAATGATGAATATCATTAAATCTGTTAATTATTTCTGTCCTGAATGACAACATCTTCTAGTGCCTATGAAGTATTTTTTGTGCCACCATTTTGGGAACAAAAGTCACAGTTTTTAAATCAAAATGTCCTAAATAAACAAAAAAAAGTCAAGTTTAACGAATAAAACTTCATAATTTGCAAATGAAAATATTAAATATTTGTTTTCAAAAATGTTTTTATGCTTTTTATGCATTGTGTCTCATTTCGCTTTCACCCCACCTTTAATTTTAGGTTTATAAGTTACAGTATTACATAATAAATGTGCAACCAAACAGCCAATCACTGACAATATGTGGCTTAGATCTTTTATTTATTTATTTTAATAAACAAATTTGAAAGAATTTTGCTCTGGGGATTCATAAATCACACAGACCTGTTTAGTATAATGTCAGGAGATAAACCTAATAGTTTATTTTAGAGTTTCGGGAAATCTTCAACCATAAATTCACAAATCTGACAAAATAAAATTAAGTCAATGCTAAGAGAAAGTATGAATTATTTTTAAAATGAATAAAAACAAAAAAAATCTATTAAAAATGATTTTTCTTTCAGCGGAGGACACAAAATCGAGGTTAAACAAAAACCTGTTTGGCATTTGAGCCTCGGCTGCAGACACCATGTTGGAAAAATATGGCGATTTGATTGGATAGAATCTAGACCAATCAGCTGTTTTGGTGGCACAAATGTCACACTGAGGTTAAAGTTATGAACGCAAAATCAAAGATAGGGAGAAAGCGAGATGAGAGACATGAAAACATTTGCTTTATAAACACAAAAATATTTATTGAAAGCAAAAAAATAAGAAAAGTTTTTGAAAACAAATATTTAATATTTTCATTTACAAATTATGGAGTTTTATTCGTAAAATTTTACAATTTGTTTGCAATTTTGGAAATTTAGATCTCAAAATTGTGACAAATTATTTCATAGGTACAAGCCAACCATGTTGATTGTGCATAAAAGCCATTCATTTGTAATAATTATGGGATGTAACTGTATGTCATACTAGAAATGGATCAAACATTACATTATTTAGTGCACTACATTGGGCTGTCCAAATCTATTATTCCAAAATCCAGGGCCCTGGAAATGTCCCAGAAGTCTCTGCAAAAAAAACAATGTGGTGACCACTAGATTGGCGAATATAGACCACAATGCATTGCTTTTATGTCTTAACATTTATTTTTTTTATAAACCATCCAGGTTTTCATCATCAAAACACGTAAATATTTTCATGAAATGTTCTTAATCTTAGGTTTTTACTTTGGGAAATCGGTGCTGTCATATTTGGGAGCATAGTGTTCGAATTTTAAAGGGTGACCAAACAGGGAAGTTGGAGGCTGACTCCACCCACAGCCAAAATTTGAAAATCCAGTCAGAGGGGCGGGGCTTGGGGGCTGGACTGTTATCATTACTGGAGCGGCAGATCATGATCTGAAACTTACATCGTTTGACCATCACAAAATTAATCTGTAATATCTAATTTCAGCCTTTAGGGGGTAGCGGACAGACATCTCTTTGACTATATTTTTAAGAATTAAACAAGTTTATTTTAATTTATCAAAAATGTGGCAACTACCAACAGAGAGATCTTTTAAAGCCCAATTTATGGAGTTCAACAAAAGAAAACAAAAAGTTGATTTAGGGTTTAGTTACCCTTTAAAATCCAGGACACTAGATAATCTCGAACCATATAGTTTTTTGGTAGTTGGGGAGGAGGGAGGAAAGAGATTCCTCGTTTAAATACTGATATTTTGATCGTCTTTTGTGTTTAGATGTGGGTTTTAATGAGCCAGACGAGCAGTCCATCATCATGTATGTCTCCCAGTTCTTGGAGCATTTCCCTGGTCTGGAGGAGGTAAGATCATTCCAGGTCAAACACCACATTCTGACTGATGTAAGCCCGTCATGTTGACGTGTCCGCTCCCCCCGGCAGGCGGAAGAGTCCGCTCACCTGATCGAGCGCAGCGTCTCCATGGGTCGCCTCAACGACTCCGACCTGATGAGAAACGGCGCTCACCTCGGCAGAGTGAAAGAGCGGACCAGCTTGTTCCAGAGAGACGGCGGCAAACCGCCGCCCAAAATCCTGCTGTCTTCCGTGTCGGAGGACAGGGGCGTCCTGTCGCCTCGCCTCAGGGTGGCTGCGACTCGCTCCTGGTCCAGCGATGACATCCTGTCCGACCCGCCTTGTGACGTTGTCTCTCACGAAGCCCAACGAGTCGCCGACGTCCAGCAGGACTTGAGCTGCACGTCACCTTCATTCACACCTGATTCTGGAAACCCCGAGCCTCTAATCCCCGACTCCGCCATCCACTCCCCAGACTCCTGGGTGGAGAGCGAGCTGATGCCTGAGAGCCACAGCGACAGCTCTCTGTTTGACAGCGGGCCGGGCTGGGATGTGTACCGGGCCACGCCGGTGCAGGTGCTGCCAATGGATGAAGGATTCATGTCCCCCATGGAGGACAGAGCTCCAGATGAACCCTCTGTGACGGGATCGTACAGCGACGAAGGAGTGTCCTCCATGGAGAGCACCCAGGACAAAGGCCAGCAGCTGAACTCAGAGAATCCGGTTCTGGAACTCATCACTGATCCAGGACACAGTGACACTTCAAAAGAGGTAGAATCCAATCACATCAGTCCACTTCATCAAGAACCGTCCTGGACGCTCAATGAGGAAGTAACTCTCCTCCAAGATGATCAAACAAACCATTTCCAACCCGACTTCTCCACCGAGCATGAAGAAAGCTCTCAGAGAGAACAAGAAGGAGACACAACGAATCTAAATGAACAAATTGATGGTCCGTCTGAAGAACCGGAGAGCATTACCTCTGAGGAGGAGTATCCAAAAGCTGTCTCCTCACTGGAAGATGAAGGAATGGACTCTAAAAATGAGCCACACAATGTAAGCAATGAAGAGCAGAAAACACAGGAGGAAGAACTCTTAGCTGAAGAAATCTGTAGTTCTGAGACGATTTTACCAAATCAAGAGGAAACGTCAAAAACTGGTCTCATTATTCCCATCATCTCCATCTCCAGTGAGTCAAAGGACCACGAAGAAGAATCTGAACAAGAAGATTGGGAAACCGGTGAGAATCTAGACAAGAAGACTGAGTCCGGAAATGGGGGAGATGACACAGAACCGAACAGTCCTACAAGTCCAGTTCCTCTGGAACAAGGTCTACTAGAGTCTGTCTGCAGTGAAGACCTCAAAGAAGAACCTGAAGAGAGACCGTCCAGTCTGATACCAGAAAGTTCGGACACAAGACCTCTGCAACAACCAACCGAAGACGAACAAGGAAGAAGCTCTGTTACAGAATCTGTCCAGAACCAGGAAGTGGACGAACCCAGACAAGAGGACAGTTCTGATGATCCTCCAGTTGTAAAGGAGTCCGCTTCTCCAGTGAATCTTGACAGTGATGCAATACCAGCCGGTCCTGCCTCCGACAGCGGGTCAGAAGTCCCTTATCTGAGCATAATGGACACAGATGCCTTCGAGCTGACTGAACCAACAGTTCCTCCGTCTTCTGGACCATCAGGATTCAACAGAACCACAGACTTGTTCTATTCCCAATTTGAGGAAAACTCTCCTGCAGAGCATCCAGTTGCTGCCCCAGTGGAGCCCATGGATCTGTTCTACCCCGACAAAGAGGAGCCCATGCTCTCAGAGCCTGCTGACACCGAGATGCAGCGGTGGCCTTCAGTTCTGAGCGTCTCAGCTCTGGAGCCGGCGCCAACGTCGGCCGATGACATGGACGACCAACTGATGATCGGAGAGGAGGACGATGATGAAGTAAGGCTCTTTACTTCTTAAAGACTTCTCAGAAACTTTGTGTTTGTTGTGATTAGAAGTGAGAAACCAAAGGATGTTTGGTTCAGAACAGCATTTCTTTCTCTTCGCCCTCAGCGAAAACATGATTTTTCAGCCAGCTAAGTATTTATTTATTTTAATGATCAAGAATTAAATAATAATCAATGAAGATATTTTTTTAATAATTACACTTTTCCTGAGCCCAAACACAAACCCCAGACCTCTACAGTGGAAGGCAGGTGCGCTAACCTCACTAGCATTTAGTAAGACATTCACAGCATGGTAGATTTTTTTAACAGGCATTTCTAGTGTTCAAGGTTGCAAGATTTATGTTGTTAAGAGTTAAAAAAGAGGGGAAAATAAATAAATGAATAAATCGCCAGTTAAATTCTTAATTCCAGCCAAAAACAACCATAATTTTTGACCGAAATGGGGGTGGGGAGTGTTGAATATTCAAGCAATTGAATGTAAATAGGGGCTGCACGGTGGCGCAAGTGGTTAGCGCTCTCGCCTCACAGCGAGAAGGCCCCGGTTCGAATCCCGGCTGGGACCTTTCTGTGTGGAGTTTGCATGTTCTCCCCGTGCATGCGTGGGTTTTCACCGGGGACTCCGGCTTCCTCCCACCGTCCAAAAACATGCTTCATAGGTTAATTGGTGACTCTAAATTGCCCCTAGGTGTGAATGTGAGAGTGAATGTTGGTGTGTGATTGAGGCCCTGCGACAGGCTGGCGACCTGTCCAGGGTGTACCCCGCCTTCGCCCATCAGTAGCCGGGATAGGCTCCGGCACCCCGCGACCCCGAAAGGGAAGGAGCGGTCAAGGAGATGGATGGATGGATGGATGTAAATAAAACAGAC
>NC_050533.1:4493274-4514616 GCF_002922805.2 Oryzias melastigma | reverse complement strand
AACAACCATAGTGGGGAGTGTTGAATATTCAAGCAATTGAATGTAAATAAAACAGACAAACCTCTTCCTTGAGTCCACGTCTTCCTCCTCTTCCTTCCTTGACCATAAAGTTGTCCCTGTCGCCAGGTTAGACACCGGCTGCGCGAGGCAAAATTATTAATTACGTTAAACTTTTGAGTTATTTTATTGATGTTTATTGTATTTATGGTTCTTTATTTATTTATTTTTTTTACATTTTTTTACATGGTGTGTCAAACGATAAAATAATAAAATAAAATAAAGTAATTGCCATTTGGCTTCCCCTCCACCAGATGGCACCCTAGGCGGCCGCCTAGGTTGCCTATGCTCAGAGCCAGTGCTGCCCTGGATAGACCCCTTTTTAAAAGTTTTGCTAAAAAATGAATGCTCCTTTTTCTTTTTTAACGAAACCTTTAACTTTATTTTTTTACTCATTAAATGTAACTCTTAAAATTAATCCACTATGAAATCAAGCTATTAAATTAATGAAGCTGCGGAGTCTTTAAACTTATTTAAAGGTCATGCAAAATAAAAGTTTTTGAGCTTTTAAAGTATTACAACAGGTCAGTCGTAGGCGGACTCCACTCTCATGCAAGATTTTTAAAATGCAAAATAAGGGGCGGAGCTATGCTGAGCGGGGGAGGTGTGGTTTGGATCTGTGATTCCCAGTGAGGTTAGCTTGAGGTAATGTAGTCACTCTGCATCTTCGATATAGAGACTGGTACCGAGCAGTGATACCAGTATCACCACAGAACTTTCTGTCAAGCATCGCTAGCATCATAAGCTAATAAACGCAGACTGAAGCGTTCATCGCTAATCCGTCACCACGACAAAGTTCGCTGGATACAATGCCAATTGCACTCAACCTCTGCTCCTTAACTTTCACTGGAAAGTTGTGCAAACCAGGAGATTTTTGACAAAGTCAAAACCCCCACGAATCATGCTAACACAATAATGACCGACGTTCCAGAATCAAAGGTGGGCGGGGCTTTTATACTGGAGCTGCAGAGCACGATGATGTGAAACTTCTGAGGCTTACACCAGTTGACAAATCACAAAATTCACCTAGTTTTAACCTGTAGGGGGCAGCACACAGGCGATTTAGACTATAATTTCAGGAATTAAACAAGCTTATTTTAATTTGTCAAAAATGTGGCATAGGCCAACAGACACAACTTTTAAAGTCCCATTTATAGAAAAAGTTTGGTTATCCTTTAACCCTTGTGCTCTCTTATGGGGTCCAGATGACCCCATTTTTAACGTAATTGTGTCTAGCATTAATTATAATGTTATTTCCTCACCAAAAACAGCCCCAAAGTGCTATTTAGCTTTGTCCATCTCTATTTACGGTCTATGATTCATATGTACACAAGAACCGAAAGGCGGAGCCTCATAGATGAGGTGTCTTCTGGGTAGGAAAAGAGTTCGCAAAAATAACTCATATTTCATAAATCATTTCTTCTCTAGTGTGTCAATGGTGATAAATAATCATACATATGGATATAATTTACTCTAAAAGGGTTCAGAATAGCACAATATAATTTGAATTTACCTTCAGCTTTTCCTTTTTGATCTGAAAAAATGAATTATTATTTTAGAGTTTTCCCTCTTATTCCTCTCTGTTAATTAATTTAGTCCAGAAATAAAACTGTTGAATCAGCATCTCTCAAAGTGCTTAGCCAGTGATATTTTTTTTTTATTTTTTTGCCAGCTGCTCCTCTGTTTCATTGTTTCACGTAAACGCTGACTTGCATTAATCGAGGAAAGTGTTTGGTCTTTGTAAGTGGTGCAGAGTGAAAACACGAGCCGCGCTTTGGTTTATGTTTGATTAATGCCACAAAGGTTCAGCTTTGAGGTGAGTGACAGCTCTGCTGAAAGAAGAGATTGGGACTCCTGCTGTAAAGATGTTCATTCCAGAGGTGGGAATCACAACTTTATGTTGAGCTGGGAGGAAAACAGAATCACATTTGATTTGTTTTTTTATTCCTCAAATTATTTTTAATTAATCAGGAAAACTGACATAAATAAAAAGTGTTCACAAAATAATCAATTCTGTTTATTTCAGACATGAATTTCCATACTATAAAAAAATTTAATTTAAAAATCAAACAATTAAAAAATAAAAATGTATATTTTTTTCAAAATTAAATTCAAAACTATAAAATCCAAACTGTTTAATCATATTAAAGACCAATTTGATCATTTTTAGATCTTTTTTCAAAGCGTTCCCAGTGGTCTTTTATTCATGATTATGAAGTTTTTAGACAAAACTGCAGTTTTCTAGGACATAATTTCTGCAGAGTGGCAAAAGTTCATTAGAAAGTCACTTTTAAATTGTGGGCGGGGCCATTAGCCTACCCCCATTTCCCGTCATCCGTCTGTTACTCTCTCCCACCATCTTACAGCCCCTCACACCCCCAACCTTTCATTACTGGAGCAACAAAAATGCCCAGCAATACAGGATAAATAAATATGCGGATCTTGTCGTCTAAAAGTAGTTGTGGTTTGCTGTAGTAATTTCTACATCTGGCATTTTTTCATCTGCTTGTAATTCACAACAATTTGAATGAAGAAATACTGAAATATGTTATTTTAATCTTAATTTTCTTCTTCAGAAAAATATCACAAAAACATGTTAAAAACACAATTTCTATCTGAGTGGGTCCTTAAGTTGCGTATTTGTTCAGGAAAGAATGAAGGTCTTCTCACTACTTTAGCTGATAAATAGAGAGGATCGTTGATGTGAATTAACTTCATTTCTCTGATTTCCTGCAGAGATCCTTGAGAATCAGAATCACCAATATATCTCCTTTAAAATAACATTATTGAATTGTGTTCAAACTAGGTTTGTCAATGTTAATCCGTTAACAAATGCGATTAATTAAAAAAATATTTATGAAGGTTTATCAATTTCGCTCCAATTTCTGATAATGCGCACTTCGTTGGGCATTATCCCACTCATGACATAATCACTTACAAAATAAATAAATATTCAATCAATTTTTAGTACTTTATTCATGTTATTTTTTAGGTTTTGATCACTGTTTCACCAAAGATGGATAGGTAATGCGGCCCGTTGTCATGGTAACACAACAATGTGCCACTAAGCCAGAAGCGACCCTGAATACAGCGCCAAAGGAAAACTATATATAAATGTTGATTGTCACAATAGGTTTAAATAAAGCATCAGTTCAGAGAGAAAGGTCACCTCCTTCTGCTTGTTTTTGTCCATATGATGAAAAAAACGTTTTCTTTGCACATATAGGACATTTGACCGGAACTTCTTTTTTAGGCGTTCATCCACACCCAGCAGCCAATCAGAATCGAGTTTAACTGAACCATGTAAGGTGCAGAAACACAATGTTTGGTTCTTAAAACCTGAGGAGTTTCTGTCTGAATTTTGAGGACTTCCTTGGACTGAATGCTGGAGTCAATGCAGCATTTTGTTGTTTATGTTGTAATAAATCTCAATTTTCACTTGTTTTTTTCTTGACATGCCATTTTTTTGTACTAGACACGATGTTGGTTTAGAATAAAGTGTCTCTGATCCTTCTTTTATCTTTTTCTTTACCAGCTGATTCCATCCAATCAGGAGCGTCCTGACGCCCTCTCCACCCAGGAGCAGTATGAGGTTCCGGTTTGGGAATCGCGGGCGGATATTCCCGCAGACATCAGGAACTCTGAGAGGTAGATCCTCGTCTGCTCGGAATTCCTCTTCAGATCCAGCGTCTGTCAGTTTGCTTTCAAATCCCCATTAATTTCCCCGACCTCATTTCCTCTTCAGAACACTTTAGCAGGACTTAAAGGCTGCGTCCTAAAGACAAGTGATGAGGATTATGCGCATTAATGTGCTTCAATTATTTATTACATCACAGCTTAACTCAGCTCACTCCCTTCAGAGAGAGTCAAACTTATAATCCTGTAAAACTTACTGCTTCAAAGCTCTAAATCTACGGAAAGTGGTGATTTTTTTTTGTTAGCTTTAAGTGTCATTTTTTTATTTTTTTATTAATTTTTTTTTAATTTCACTCCTAAGATTGTCTAAAGTCTGCAAACACCTCAGCATAAGGGAAACGTAACTAATTTAAGTCTTAAATGTATACGTCAGGATCGGAAACGCCCGCTTTAGCAACCACTTTTAAAGAAAAGTCTAAATAAATGCAAGTAATTTTTCATTTTTTAGCCTCCCAAACCCTGTGAAATGCTGAACCAAGAACGTCACCTTTAAAAACCACTTCACCACTGCAGCTTTGCAAAGGCCAGACCGATGAATCTGCTGAAACGTTACTTTTCTGTCACTAAAACTGAGGTTTAAGCTTTTCACCAGTGGTCTGCAACCTTTTTCAGGCCAGGAACCGGTTTAAATTGACAATGTTTTCACAAACCGGTCCGAACCGGGTCTGAAGTTGGCGTTTTTAAAGTGTCTGAAAATTTATTTTCAAATAAATTAATAACAAATTCTGAAAATATCATTAATATTTTTTTTTTTTTTTTTTAACAGACGATGAAGATTCAATAATTTTGTAGAAGTCGTTTCTGATTTAAAAACATTCCATAAACATTAGATGATTTTTCCCCATAGAATCCAGGCTCAGATTGTCTTTCAGGGCTAAAATATTGATCATAATTTGTCTTTACATAACCTCTAACCCTTTATTGTTATTTTGAAGTCAAAGGCAACTTTATGATTTCCTCATTTCTCCCCAAAGAAAATGTCCAAATATGTTTTATTGTTTGGTTTTTGTTAGCTTTTTAGCTACTAGCCTAGCAATCCAGTTAGCCGCTTTAAGTCACGTGACCAAGACAGAAGCTGTGAGCAGAATCCATCATTTTTATACAATAAAACTTCTTTCAGGATCAGAAAATAAGAGATAATCTAAGTTAGCGCATGTGTTTCTTTTTTTCTATATCAAGTTACCATCTAACCCGGAGGGTTGAGGACCACTGCTTTTTAAGAAACAAAAATGTCAAAGTGATTTTATGTCATAAATCAGTTTCTTATTTATCCTAAAACGTTAAACTCCTATCAGATGATACATTCATACATAGAGACGCAGGAGTAGATTCATCAGCTCAAAGCACAGACGACGTCATGCAGTCGCTGTGGATCCTCGTTCTGAAAGACACCATTATGATTTCTCTGACGTTCCTGTTGAATGTAGAACAAAACGACCGTTTGAATCCTGTTGTTTTGTAAAAACTGACTATAGGAGCTTTTATCTGACAAACAGAGAAGACAGTTTCTCTTTTATTTGGATAAACAAAACTTCATAGAGAGCAAATGTTAAGAAACTTTTTCTGACAATGGGCTATAAAGAAAGAGTTTCAAGACGGACAAAACAGATTAGATAAGATTCAAAATCGTAACTTTTACAGCATATGTCAAAGTCAAGGCCCGAGGGCCGGATCCGGCCCTCCAGATCATTTTATTTTATTGTTATTAATGACCAGATCTGCTCATTTCTAACTTTTATAATTTTGACAAAACATATTTTTATGGGGAGAAAAATATTGAAAGTGATTTATGGTTTAATTTGATTTTTTGGGGATAACTTTCTTGCATTTTTAGTATTTATAATTATGTTAAAAAGTTACAGTTTTAAAGTTTTCAAAATTGTGATGGCCTTTTGGACTATTTTGCAATTTACTAAGATTTTTTAGGCTATTTTGAAGTTCAGCTAATATTTAAGCTACATGCTAGCTGTTTTGGCTAATTTAGGCTTTTCTTCTTAATTTTTTTAAGCTGTTTTAGAGTTACGCTAATATTTACATTCTTGCTGTTTTGACCAATTTAAGCCTTTTTTTCAAATTTTTTAGGATATTTTGAAGTTAAGCTATTTTTTCAGCTTCATGTTAGCAGTTTTGGCTAACCTAAGTTTTGTTTTGGCTAATTTGCCATTTAGCTAATATTTAAGATAAGCTATTTTGGCTAATTTAATCTTTTTTTTATTTTTTGAGGTTGTTGTGGACTTTAGCTAATATTTCAGCTACCTGCTAGCTGTTTAGGCTAATTTAGGCTTTCCTTCTTAATTTTTTAAGCTGTTTTAGAGTTAGGCTAATATTTACATGCTAGCTGTTTTGGCTAATTTAGGCCCCTATTTAGTTCTATAGGATATTTTGATGTTAAGCTATTTTTTCCTCCACATGTTAGCTGTTTTGGTTGACCTACTTTTTTGTGTTTTTTTATTTTTTTAGGCTAATTTGGCATTTAGCTAATATTTAAGATAAGCTATTTTGGCTAATTTAAGCTTTTTTTTAGGTTGTTGTGGACTTTAGCTAATATATCAGCTACCTGCTAGCTGTTTTGGCTAATTTAGGCTTTTCTTCTTATTTTTTAAGCTGTTTTAGAGTTAGGCTAATATTACATTCTAGCTGTTTTGGCTAATTTAGGCCCCTTTTTAGTTTTGTAGGATATTTTGATGTTAAGCTATTTTTTCCGCCACATGTTAGCTGTTTTGGCTAACCTACTTTTTTTTGTTTTTTTTATTTTTTTATTTTTTTTAGGCTAATTTTGGCATTTAGCTAATATTTTAGCTGGCTTTCAGCTTCAGTGTTTTCAGCTATCAACTTCAGCATCTTCAGCAGCCAAATTCAGCTTACAGCATTCACACTAGCATTATTGCAGGTACTGCTATATATCTCGTTCATAATTATGTTAAAAGTTACAGTTTTAAAGTTTTAAAAATGTAGTTTTAATAAATGTTTTTCCTTTTCGGCCCACGATATAAGGTTTGTTTTGGATTTTTTGCCCCTTGTCCGATTGAGTTTGACACCCCTGTTTTACAGTTTTATCGTGCTCAAGGTGTGAACAGGAGATAATTATATCTAATCTACACACTGAAGATGCACTCGGAAGTCACAACCAATTATACTATCTGGACACATAAACGGATTTACTGCAACCTTGAGTTCTTTGAAGATGATGTCATTACTGGAACTGTTTTGGAGCCGCTGCATCTAAAAACTATGATAATACAAGTTAAAGTTTAATATGAGTAGTATTTCCAACTTTGGATAAAATCTATAAATATAAAAACAGAACCGTCACGGTTTCTTCTGCCGGCTGACACTTTACATAAAGCAAATTACCAGAGGAGGACGGCGACGGGAACCATAGTCCTCCTTGATAAAGCGTCCAGGAAACAAGATTTGTCTGTTTTCTGATGGATTTTGCTCCTCGCAGGAGAGATGCAGGAAGTTCCAGCGGAACAGACGAGATCCAGATCCCTTCAGGTCTCCGTCGCAGGAAGGGGCCTCACCTCGTGGAGTCCAGGGGGGTGAGTTTCACGCTCAAACTTCTCATTTGTGGGTCAGAACCGGGATAATTACGGCTCTGTGTGTTTGTCATTCAGGAAAACCAGAGAGCCGCGTTAAGAACAGCCAAACGGGAGGACTCTTGGTAAGACTTCTTTCTTTTTATCACGCACAGAAGATGTTTCTTCTTAACCAAACAAGAAGAACTTATTCCTAGAGGTGGGAAAAACTGTTTGATTTGACAGAAGGGCCAAACCAGGATAGGATCTGGTAATCCACCTCTTAAGTCAAAGATATAACATATAATCTGGACAAAAACCTGATTGAAACTTGATATATTTATTTAAGAACAGAGCATTTATTTTTTTTATTTCAAAACTTTTGTCATTTTAGTGCTAAAGAGTTAATGTCCTTCAAGAAAAAATGTACATTTTGAGAAATGCTGCGTTCATGTGGAGTTAGAATAATCAGAAAAATGACTGTCGGAGTCAGAAAACACACATGAATCCCAGAAAAACAACATCTTCCAACACCACCTGCAGAAAATGCAGAATAACGTTCTGCACCTGAGCAACGGTCTAGTCAAAGAGCGCCATCTATAGGGAGACACCAAAACTAAAGGTGGACCATTAAAGACTCAATGAAAATCCTGTTTTTGACGTTTTCTAGGAGCATTTTTCTCATGATTGAGGACATGTATAAACTAATATAAGATTAAAACTGTGTATTTATTTTTTCAACTTGTTTTGGATCAAGATGAAAATCACATATTATAAAAAGCTTAAGTTTATGGTGTAGAAACGAGCCAAATCCGCCGTCACCACTCTGATTCTGACCAGAGGACCTGGTTGAAGACAAGATGCGGCTCAAAATCATCAGCAGGAAACGGAAACTCAGCCAGATTTCAGAGTTTTAGCCACTTTTATAAAAAAGGTTTTAATGTGGATAAATAGTGTTCAGAGGTTGTTATTGTATTCATCTTTTTCGCCCAAAAACAAGAATATTTTTTCGACCGAAGTGTGTCAGGGTGTTTGTTCTGGCTAATTATTTCCTTCTTGTAAAATGACGACTTTTCTCTTAAAATTGCAAAATTAAAACTTTTTCCTTTTAATTTTAAGGGTTTATTTGTGTAAAATAAGATTTTATTCTTATAATTGAAAGCGTTTTTTTGTAGAAATTAGGACTTTTTATTTTAAGGGTTTATTCATGTAAAATTGCTATTTTATTCTTATAATTTTGAGGGTTTATTCTGATAAAATGATGACTTTTTCTTATTTTTAGGGTTAATTTTTGTAAAATAATGAATTTATTCTTATGAATCTAAGGGTTTTTCTTATGAAATTAAAACTTTTTCCTTTTAAATCTTTGAGTTTGCGCAAAATAACGATTTTATTCTTATAACTGAAAGTGTATTTTCTTGTAGAAATTAGGACTTTTTCCTTTTAATTTTTAGGGTTTATTCAAGTCAAATTGCAATTTTATTCTTATGATTTTAAGAGTTTTTCATGTGAAACTAAAACTTTTTTCTTCTTATTTTAAGGGTATTTTTATTATTAAATTAAAACTATTTTCTTATTATTTTAAGGGTTTCTTCTTGTAAAATTAAAACATTTTTCTTTTAATTTTAAGGGTTTGTTTGTGCAAAATAACAACTTTTTTCTCATAATTTTACATTTTTATTTTCAGAAAATGTCTTTTTGTCTTAGCTGTTTTTTGGGGCTAAAAAATGGCGTAATCGTAATTTAAAGACGGCTGCGAATACAATTTAAAACATTTTTAGTTTGAGTGGGACTTTAAGAATTAGATCTTTGTGACTGCAGGTGAAGTATTTAACTTCACTGATTATCTTCTTCGAGTTTTACTAGTCAACAGAGCAAAAATATGAGGAAAAAATAAGTTGTCCTAATCTGGAACCCTGTGGAACACCATCTGTTACATTTATAAAAAAGCACACGCTTAAATGAAGGACAGAAGAGAGTCGCGGTTTTGGTCTTCAGCCTTCTGGCTCTCTGTGATACAATCTGTTGACGAGTCGACTCGAGCAGCAGGTGTCTGACAACAAAGTTGTGTGTTTGTGTCTGTAGGTGGAAGGAGAACTCGGACCTGTATCTGCTGCTGCTGCTCTGGCTGCTTCTCTACTGCCTCCTGCTGCTGCCGCAGATGGACCTGCAGGAGCTGCCGAGTCTTCTGCTGAACTCACACTGAAGCTTGAACACACTCGAGTCCTTTCCACACACGAGACGCCAAATTCAGGAAACCCAAACGCTGGTGAAGGAAATAGATTCTGATAAATCTTTGATTTAATCACTTAATTAGAACATTTATGAAATAGAATCGTGACATTTGACCTCTCAGGACTGATCTGGATCAACTATAATAATAATTTCCCTTTTTCTCCTCTTTCTTCCATTCCTTTATTTTTATATATTCAATTTTCTGAGTCGACCTGACATCCAGAAGTTCATTTTTAACAGGAAGACGAGGAATCTTATATGAGAAATGTGACTTTAGTAAAAACTGTTTAACTTTTTACACGTCCAGGTCTCCATATCAAATTAAAAAGTGCAAAAGTGAAGATCAGAAAAAACATTTTTCTCCAGATGCCAGATTTTTACTCAACGGTTGTGTCTGAATTCCCTCCCTTCTCTGCTTTATATATATCTATATTCGCCGAAACTACAATTCCAAAATCCAAAAGTCTCTACAAAAAACTTAAAGTACGATTTGTCATTCGATTTATTTTTGTTTTCATCATTAGAACACAGTGAATTCATGAATTATCTTCGTAAAATCCCATATTTATTTGAGCCAACATGATTGAAAAATACATTAATTCATATAAGAAAATAAAAATCATAAAATTATGAGGAGTCAATATAAAAAGTTACAATTTCTCAAGTAAAAAGCTGAGAATTTACAAGACAAGGCCTAAACTGGATGGAGGTTTACACGAACAACTTTATCTTTGTAAAATTACGACTTTTCTTTATAACATTAAAGTTTTATTATTGTAAAATGATGACTCTTTCTTTATAACTTTAGCTTTTGGGGTTTTTTTGTTAAATTATGACGTTTTCTTATCATTTTAAGGAGGTTTTCTTTTAAAATTAAGAATTTTTTCTTGGAATTTTAAGGGTTTCTTTGGGTAAAATTGCAATTTTATTCCTATAATTTTAAGGGTTTATTGTTGTAAAGTTACAACTTTTTCTTTTGAGTTTAAAGGTTTTCATCCTATAAAAATATGACTTTTTATTGTAATTTTAAGGGTTTATTGTTGTAAATCTACAACTTTTTTCTCATAATTTAAAGCTCTTTTTGTTAAATTACAACATTTTCCTTTTAATGTTAATAGTTTATTTCTATAAAATTATTACCTTTTCCTTTTGATTTTAAGGGTTTATTTATGTAAAATTGAAATTATTTTTTAAAATAGTTTTAAGGGTTGATTCTTGTACAATTACAACTTTTTTATTTTATGGGTTTATTTTTGTAAAAATACGACTTTATGATTTTAAGGGTTTATTTTGTGAAATTACAACTTTTCCTAATAATTTTGAGGGTTCATTTTCATAAAATTATAACTTTTTTTAAACAGTTTTAAGGGTTTACACTTTAATTACAAATTACAACTTTTCTCTTATAATTTCAAAAAAGTTTTAAAAGTTAAAAAAAGTAAACTTTTTTTTAATAATTCTATTTTATTTATTTGGTTTATTCTTATAAAATGATGATTTTTTTTCTTATAATTTTAAGACTTTGTCCTTATGAAATTACAACTTTTTTTCCTGTTAATTCCAAGGGTTTATTCTTATAAAATTTAGTTTTTTTCTTGTAATTTCAAGGCTTTGTTCCTGTAAAATTACAACTTTTTTACTCCTAATTTTAATTTTTTTTAAATAAAATGCTGACTTTTTTTCTTCATACTTCTCTGACTTTATTCTCATAAAATTATTATTTTTTTCTTTCATGTTGGCCCTAAATTCAATATTATTTGCCATTTAAAAAGATGTAGTGAGAAGTTGTGTTAAAATCAAGCGAACTATAAAGTCCTGGACTATTTATGGTCCTTTAGCGGTTCGTTTGTAGTGAAAGAATTTTGACTTTACCAATATTTTATTTTGTAGAAGAAAAAAATCACCAAATTTACTGTAACTTTTTCTTTTTTCCAGACTTGACATGTGCCATTTTTTTTTTTTTTATGTTTTCAATGAACACAAAATCCCAAAACCTTTAATAAAGTAAAATAAAAAGCAGACTAAACCTAAACTTAAAGTTAAGATTTGGTGTTTTGGGTGGATCCGGATCTAGTCCAAAAAAAGTGTAAAAACGTCACAGATGAACGTGAAGACGTCCGTGTGTGAAAACGACTCCAACACAAGAGAACTCACAAACAAACAAACAAACAAACAGCTCAACTGCCACTTTTCTTCACTGCACTCACTGCACTAAAGTCAAGTGAAGGCATTTTACTGTTGCTTTTTAACTAAAGCTACTTGCTTTTTTTGTAATATTGTGATATTTTGAGAAAAACTTTGCTGAAATGTAAAAAAAATATAAAAGTCAAAAATCTATGAACACCTGCAAAAACCTGAAGAATCCTATTTTAGTGCTTAAATGAATAAATATCTTTGCAAGAAAGACCTGAAATGATATGTTTATTTTAGAGAAATCTACTGGAGACTTCACAGAAATGTTTTACGAAGAAGGTGGAGAAATGTGAATGAATGAGGAGTTATTTAACGTTGGAGCCTCTGCTTTTGTAATTCTTCTGTCGGGGTGTGACAGAGTTTATTTTTGTGTTTTTGTGTGCTGTACAGGGAATATTTACCTGTGATACTTGACTTCCAAACCAAAAAAAAAAGTCAAATTTAGGAAAATCTTTTGTTTGATGTGAAGGATTCAGTTACAGAGAAGAAAACAGACCGACTGGACCGCTCAGTCAATGCTGATCCCACTAAAACTTCAGAACTTCCTCTTATCAGTAAAAGAGTAAAAGTTCTTTGTAAAAGCATGTCTTCCAGTTCTGTTTTATCTTGTGTGGCATCAGATGGAGCCTTCAGACCTGAATCATCTCCACGTTCAATGTTGTTGATCTAGCAACAGGAGTCTGCAACCTTTTACTCTGAAAGAGCCTTTCAGGTTTCCATAAAGTCTTCCTTCACCCTTTGAAAAAATAAGACATGGATTTGTATTTATGCTATTGTTACAACTATGATAAATGAACTTTTGATAATTTTGCATGAATAAACATTAAAAGAAAATTGACTTTTTTTTAACTTTTGAGAGAAGTTCCTTTCAAAATAAAAGACAACAGTCACTTATGATCCTCTCAATGCAGCAAAAGTAGTTCAATGTCAGCACTGATTAAATACGAATGGATTAAAAAATTAACTAATTAATCGCAAATCTGGAAATAATTGATCGCGATTAATCACCTTTTTATTTATTTTTTTGAGTATTTTGAGTATCATAATATAAAATCACGCAAAATTGTACATTTAGAAGATTTATTTTTAACCCTTTGGGTCTAAAACTCAGTTTACTTACGTCCATAAGTAAGATTATGATCAAATCTTAAGTAAATAAAACAAACATAAATGTCTCTAATAAAATTGACATATTAGTGAATCCTCCAAATGTGATTAAAACAATTTGAAAAGTAGATCTTACTTATAAACAATATACATTTTTGATTACTCATAAAAATAGGTAAACTTTAAGTTATTTACAAGAAAAATCTCAGTATTTGCATAATCTTTGAATTATTGTGTAGAGATTATTAGGAATAATTAAAGTTTGTTTTTCAGCACAACCTCTCCTATGTGACACAACCTTTATTTTGACTTTTTTTTCAATTTTATATTTACATACTAGACATAAAATCGTGTAAAAGCTGAAAATTTATATTTTCTATTAATAGTACGACAACTTTCACAGCCCTAAAAAATAATTAATTTCACTTTTGTTGGTGAATCTCTGCCAGGATTATAAATCTAAAGAACAAAGTGAAATCAGAACTATTTTTTAACACACCTAAAATTCTTTAATTAAAGAAAAAAAAAGAAAATATGTTTAGTAATTCGGTACACGTTGATTTTTTTTTATTATTTAACTGTACTTCAACTGTTTTTTAAATGACTTAAAGTTTTTCACTTTACTACTTTCTCACTTCTTACTTTATAGTTACTTTTTAACATTTAGAAACTTTTTATTTTTCGTTAATAAAAGAGCCACAGGTTGCAGACTCCTGATCTAGCATGTATTTTTGGAGACAAACATTGTTCTAGTATCAAGATCTGGATCTATGGTTGGTTGTGTGAATCGTTCTGAATTCTGCTTTTGGAAAAAAGTTCATGTCCTGGTCTTTAATTTGGCTTTTAAATTCACCAATTAAGACTAAATGTACAAAATCGGTCGTCAATTAGTCGACTAATCGTGGCAGCCCTATTTATTATTATTCTGTTTTAGCCAAAATCAAAAATCTGTTGTTTTCTTGGACATAGAAGGCAAAATTTCAATAGAAATCCCCTAATTGTGTTCATGTGGAGTAAGCCTGCCCCCATTTCCCATCATCTCTTTGTTTACACTCGCTGCCGCTAGCACCTCACAACCCCAACTTATCATTATGGATGGAAAAAACAAGTTATATAGGAGCTATCCAGCTCCGACAATGTAAGTGGATCTATTTTATGGAGCGGATTCACAATTTGACTAAAGAAATACTGAAAAATGCAATTAGAAGGTTAACCCTTTAACTCCAGTGTTTATTTTCTTTGATTTGCTGTAATGTTTCAACTGTTAACACGATAATTCCAGTAGATTTTGAAGGAGAAAAGCGGCGAGAGCTACTGGAATTATCGTGTTAATGGTTAAAAAATTACAATATGTTAAAGGTTTTGTGTTTAAGTGTCACCGATGACACCTCGTCATCAGAAAAATGACCAAAAAAATACAATTTTCCTGAAAGTTCTTAGTGATGTCACGTTGACATTTCCCTCCTGTCGCTCTGATACGCAGAAAAACTTCAGCCATAAAAATTTTCCATTCCAAACACCATACAGATTAACAATTTTCACCAACACATGAAGAACAGTAACATTAAGCTAAAGATGCTTCCCTGGTTAAATCAAAAAACTCCAAAGCCTTTCGCAGGAAGTTCTGTTTAAGTCTGAAGCTGTAAATGTTTTTATTTTTAATTTTTGGAGAAGTTTTTCAGTGTGAATGCTTAGATTATCTTATATATTATACAATATGATATGTATTGTAACTGCTGAATTAAAGTGCCCGTTCTATCATTTTCCTGTCAAAGTTTTTGTGTTTGTTAAATGATCGTTTCCAAAAACACCAAATATTAGAAAGAAAGTTTTTACAACGATACGGAAACCTCAACATCAAGATGATCTGGTTTTCTGTCCTTTTTTAGGAAATTAATTTGTAAGAGTTTCTGAATGTATCAATTAAATGTAAAATAATGGTTTAGACCTGATGGGTCAACCTGTGAAAACTGTCATATTTCATGAAAACGTACCAATATCTAAAAATATTAAATAGAATTTCATACAAAATTGGAAGTTAACCAAAAAAAATGCTATCAGTACAGAGTTTTGGCACATTTGTCTAGTTATTAAAAAATATATAATAATAAAAATAATCATTAAAAAAATCCAGCAATGCAATATAAGATGGGCAATTTAAAAGTCAAACTCAATCAGGTTTTGAACTTTTGGAATAAGTTAGCTCTCTTAAAATAAAATAAAAATAATTAAATACATTTTTTAAAAAAGGGTTTGACATAAGGATGCTGTGAAATCGTACATTTACACCATTTGTGGCTAAAACAGATGCCATTTTGACAAAAAAAATAAATAAATAAAATAATAACAAGCTTGACAAAAAGAGCATTAAAACATTTTTTCCAGATATTTACGCGTCATTTAACTTTTAAATATAAATATTTAAATACTGTAGTAAGAGTTTTGAAATTTAAAAGATGTTTTGTTGATTCTACAGCAGGAAAACAGAGTTGACACCAACATAAACAGCAGAGTTGGCTCAGTAAACAGTATTTTTGTTGAATTATTGTCCTGAAGTAAGTAAATAAAACACATATTACTATTTCTTTTTTCATTTACATCCTTAGAATTGCCAATTTTTGCTTTTTAAAATGATTTCAAAATATTAAAAAAAATTTTTTTAGAAAATTTGTTTTTTTTTACTATGCTGCATTTTCCATTTTTGGCAATTAATATTGTATATTTTTTTAAGTGTAAGTGGTTAGAAATACTGTGATTTCTTTTTTTTTTTAGATTTTTCTTTTTTCACCTTTAATTTTTCTTCGAACACTTTAAATATTTATGTATAAATAAATAAATAGTGTTTTATTGTAGAACTTTTAAAATATAAAATCATCAACACACGCAGATTTTGTCTCTAAGTTTTTCGATACTGCCCCCAAGTGGACAAAACATGCCACAACAGGAAGAGGTTTGATACGTGCCTTTGCGCCGTTAGATTCCTATTATCCTTCGGTTTCGCTCACTGACCTCCCAAAGCACCAGAGCCGCGGCTACGCAAATGACGTAAACTTGTAGCGTAGCGGAGGCCCAGCGAAAAGGAAGTGGTCCCCCGTGGACGAGTAGTAGCCGCATATTCGGACAGTCCGCCTGGGATGTTAGTGAGTGTTTTTAGGAGACGACTTATTTTGTGTTCGGACGAATCGGTCGGTGGAAAAAGAAGCGCGCGGGTGAGTTCACGTGCGGAGCGCGCGGTACTTCGTACGGGAATGTTGCTGTGGATGTGATGGCCCTGCTAGCCGTTAGCTAGCTGACATGATGATAATGCATGGCGGCTGCGGTGAGTGTAGAGACGTTGAGTCTGGTCTCGCTGCGTGGTAAGTGCATTTCGCGTCAGTTTTTGCGCTACTTCTACCAAAAATACGCATTTTTAATAAGATAATTAAGGTTTTGTCAGTCCCGCGCGCCGCTAAAGCTGTTAGCTTAGCTTTGCGCCGCGGCGTCGGTTCCAGGGTCGCCGGACAGACTATGGATGATGTCCAAAGACACGCGGAGGCTTTTACCTTATTTAGGTCAATTTTTTGTCCTCGAACCTGATTTTTTTCCCTCTACAAGCACATTCAAGCTTCGATTTTACGCTATTATAAAGTATAAATAATTAGAAGTGTTTGTCACAACCTGCTGTCATATTGCTCAGAGTGAAGAAAGGCACCTTGTGATTAGCAAAGGTGTGTTTAAATTAGAGATCCAGGTAAACTAACAATGTTTTATTAAGAACATAAATCTTCTGTCCCTATTCAGCTGACAAATTTCGGAGTCATAGTACTATGTAGTAATTAGTACATGTTATAGATATTGGAGATCCACTCTTCGCTTTTGTTGAGTGTTTTTTGATGTGTTGTATATGGATTTGTGTGTGAGTAATATTGATTTAACTCATAAAATACATTCTGTGCATAAATGTGTACTTGTAGTTGTGTATTCTCCTGTACACTCAATTATCTAAAACTTACAAAATACAATTTACACACATACCTAAAATCACACTAGATGAAGACTAACTACAAATGTAAAACCCCTACACGTACAAATCTTTAAGTAGTACAGACTAATCGCATACAGATAAACCAACATTTACGCACAGACAAACAATTAATTTAATAGTCAAGTAATCACCAATTATATTTTCAGGTTAGTCGTCTAATTGGGTCAAGTGCAAAATGGATGTAAACCACATACATAAACTATCATTAGCTTTAAACTAATGAAAAATGAAGTCAATGAAGATGATAGACGCCATTTACTCTAATGGCTGAAGGGATTTATTGAAAAAGCTATTTGAAAAATGTTAATTTTGCTAAAAGATTTAAAATGTTGTTTGAAGTTGACCTAAATGTCTTAATATTTTGTAGTAACATTGCTTAAAAATTCCTAATACATGCCAATTTTGCAAAAAATATTTAGTGTGTTGCCTAAATACGATCTTAGCTCCAAATTAGCCCAAAATCACCTCAGTAGATGACAAATTAGCCAAAAAGCTAGCATATTTAACCTAAAAACCCTAAATTAGTAAAAACAGCTAGCATGTAGCTGAAGTATTATCTACAATCAAAAACAGCCTAAAAAAATAAAATAAATTAGCAGAAACTGCTAGCATGCAGCTGAAATGTTAGCTGCAGCCCCCAAAAAACTCAGCAGATGACAAACTAGCCGAAAAAGCTAGCTTGTTGCTTAATTACTAGCTAAACTTCAAAGAAGCCTAAAATTCCTCAGTAAACTAAATTTGTCAAAAATGTTAGCTTGTTGCTAAAATAGAAGCTAAATTCTAATTTGGCCTACAAAACTCCTCAATAGATAACGCAATGACCAAAAATATTAGCAACATTAAACTCCAAATTAGCATGGAAAACTTCTGTAGATGCTATATTAGCCCAAAAAGCTAGCACGTTTAACTAAAAAGCAGCTAGCATGTAGCTGAAATATTAGCTAAACTACAAAAGAGCCCAAAAAACCCTCAGTAGATGACAAACTAGCCAAAAAAGCTAGCTTGTTGCTTAATTACTAGCTAAACTTCAAAGTATCCTAAAATTCCTTAGTAAACTTAATTAGTCAACAAAAGTTAGCTTGTTGCTAAATAGAAGCTAAACTCTAAATTAACCTTAGTAACCTCAGTAAATAACAAATAGCCAAAAACGTTAGCATGTTGCTAAATTATTAGTTAAACTTCAAATTAGCATAGAAAAGTTCAGTAGATGCCAAATTAGCCAAAATAGCTACCACATTTAACTTAAAAACCCTTTATTAGCCAAAACAGCTAGCATGTAGCTGAGATATTATCTAAAATCCAAAACAGCCTAAAAAATTGAAAAAATTAATTAATTAGTAGAAACAGCTAGCATATAGCTGAAATGTTAGCTTAACTACCAAAGAGCCCCCCAAAAAAACTCAGTAGATGACAAACTAGCCAAAAAAGCTAGCTTGTTACTTAATTACTAGCTAAACTACAAAATAGCCTAAAATTCTTCAGTGAACTAAATTTGTCAAAAATGTAAGCTTGTTGCTAATATAGAAGCTAAAGTCTAAATTAGCCTATAAAAACCTCAACAGATAACACAATGGCCAAAAATATTAGCACGTTTCTAAAATATTAGCAACATTAAACTACAAATTAGCATGGAAAACTTCAGTAGATGCTAAATTAGCCAAAAAAGCTAGCACGTTTAACTTAAAAAAGCCTAAATTTCCCAAAACAGCTAGCATGTAGCTGAAATATTAGCTAAACTACAAAATAGCCTAGAAAATCTTAGTAAATGCCAAAAAAGTTCAAAAAGCTAGCATAATGCCAATTATTTAAACTTCAAACCGTAACTTTTTCTTATAATTATGAATAATAAAAAGGCAGGAATATTATTCCAGAATAAATAAACTTAAACACCTTTTAATATTTTACCCTCCATAGAAACAAGATAACATCTGGCCATTAATAACAATCAAATAAAATAATCTGAAGGGCCGGATGGGATTACCTGGAGGGCCGGATCCGGCCCGCGGGCCGTGGTTTGGGAACCCTGTTTTAAATGACTCCAGAAAGTTTCCATCAGTGCCTCTGATCTGTGTGTGATTTATCTCGTGTTTCAGGTCCGTTGCGGACAAACGGCAGCCGTAGATGAACTATCATGAAGCCCAGATTAAATAAGCTCCTGTCGTCTACAAGCTCTCAGTTTTTGTCTGTAAGTTTGTTTTCTGACTTCTCTGCAGTTTTTAATAGTATTCTGCTCTATTAGGATAAACCTAAACTAAGAAAAGAGGGCAGCATTTAAACATTTTAGTTTAAAGATTTCTGGTTTAGATTTTTAAAAATACCTTTTTAATTCAGTTTTGTGCATCATTTTTCAGAGTTTAGAGAGTTTAATTTGGAGTTTTTTGGTGACAATGCCTGCTTTTTGGTTGTTTTTTTAAACAAAATTATTGCCTTTTTGCATTATACATTTTCTCAAAGACTAATGAAGGTTTTTTAGAGTCTCACAGCAATATTTGTCAGAATTAGAGCTTATAAAACAATCAGAAAATCCAGAACCACTAAGGTTTTTTTCACTTTTAAATGAATTTACTGGAAAACGGGCTCTGAAAAACTCCAAATGAACTTGATTTCCACCCAGAAAAAGTGAGTTTGTGGTTTGTATTGACAGTGAACGGATAAAGACGGAGGATGAAATGAGATAAAAGGACGACCGGAGGAGCGCAGACTGAAGCATGGCGGGCCTGCAGCTCATCACCCCAGCCACGTCGCCCATGGGGCCCTTTTTCGGTCTGCCGTGGCAGCAGGAGGCCATCCATGACAACATCTACACCCCCAGGAAATATCAGGCAAGGCGGCGGCGACGCGTGGACCGGCTCTGCGCTGCCTCCTGCTGGTCGTGTGACTCCGTTTGCTTCTGTGCTCCTCAGGTCGAACTTCTTGAAGCAGCTCTTGAGCACAACACCATCGTCTGCTTGAATACCGGCTCAGGGAAGACGTTCATTGCAGTCCTGCTAACTAAAGAGCTCTCCCATCAAATCCGGGGAAGCTACCATGAAAACGCCAGGAGGACGGTTTTCCTGGCAAACGCAGGTAAATGCAGATCCCGCTCTCAGGTTGGAGTCTTTGCATGAAAACGCTGACGTGACGTCTGTGTGCTGCAGCCTCGTCTGTGGTTCAACAAGCCGCTGCCGTCAGGACGCACTCTGACCTCCATGTGGGGGAGTACACTGACCCGCAGGAGGCGACGGCGTGGAGCCGCCAGCGCTGGAGCCGGGAAATCGCAGACAATCAGGTTTTTCTTTTCTGCTCCGGCGGTGAAAACGAGCTGAAGGTTTCTGTGTCTCCTGACCATCTGCTCCTTCTACAGGTGCTGGTCATGACCTGCCACGTCTTCCTGCACGTTCTGACCAATCACATCTTACCATTGTCTAAAATCAACTTAGTCGTGTTTGACGATTGTCACCTGGCCATCACGGAGCATCCGTACTGCGAGATCATGAAGGTGAGGCTGCGCTCTCGGAACCCGCGGCGTCCCGACGGCTGAGCGCCTGACTGACACCTGTGTGCTTGCAGCTGTTTGAGGAGCACACCTGCGGCTCTCGCATCCTCGGACTCACCGCCTCCATCCTCAACGGAAAGTGTGACCCGTCAGAACTGGAGCAGAAGATTCAGAACCTGGAGAGAATCCTGAAGAGCAGCGCGGAAACTGCCACCGATCTGGTGGTTCTGGACAGGTACAGCGACCCGCCACGAGGGCTAACAATCATTTTTTTTTTCATAATTAGTCAGCGATTATTTCCCCAATTATTCTTCCGGTTACTCTTCGATTTTTTTTCCTGATTAGTTGCCGATTTTTAGTTAGTTTGCGAATTTATTTATTTTTTTTTCCGATTCGTCCGCGGTTGGTTTTCCCGATAAGTTGCAGACTTTTTTTTCTCCGATTAGTCGCTGATTATTTTTCCTGATTAGTCAGCGATTATTTTCCCCGGTTAGTTGGTGACTGCTTTTTCTATTAGTCCCAAAGATTTTTTTTAACTATTTTTTGTTCACGTTAAAGGGATTTTTTTTTTTCTCAAAAGGTGATGGTGCTTGTTCTCAGTCCGTGGAGGTTCTGGTCATGTTCGGTACCGCTAATGCTCAGCAAATGATGCATTCACAGAAATAGACATTTTACGTGTAAAGTTCATGAATTTCAATTTCACCTTATAAAAGATAAAAAGTTCCAGGTAAGATATATGCTAGCACAAAAGATTGTTTTTTTTTTCAACATCAGTAAACAAAATCTAAATATCACTTTTGTTTTGGATCCTTTTACAAAAAATACTGAAAATGTAAACTGTTAAAGAGCTACCAGAATCAAAAGAATGGAGCTCAAGCTTTGGTGTTAAAGCAGGGGTCTCAAGCTCAAATCAGCCGGGGGCCGCTGGAGACGGAATCTAGTTGAGGGTGGGCCGCATCAAGATTTTCATAAGAAAATCGCTGAGAAAACATTCCAATGTTCTTAAATATCTTTATTTTTAACACAAAATAATGAAT
>NC_050533.1:4484474-4492956 GCF_002922805.2 Oryzias melastigma | reverse complement strand
TCTTTCATATGAAGACGCGGGCCGCAAATCATCATCCTGCGGGCCGCAAATGGCCCGCGGGCCGCGAGTTTGAGACCCCTGTGTTAAAGCAAATTTGTTTTCTTAGAACTTATGTCAGTTTTACTTTGAAAATGGGAAGCTTCACCGACACTTTATTTTGAAGATTTGTTTACTTCCTGTGCTGCACATTCAGCTTATTTCTAGTCCATTAGCTTAAAATCCAACATTATTCCACCACAGCTCAACGATTTCATCGAATTGCTAAATGTGATTTTCACCTGGTGTTCCAGGTACGCCTGTCAGCCCAGAGAGGTGGTGCTGGACTGCGGGCCGTACACGGACAAGAGCGGCCTGTCATCCCGTCTGCAGACGGAGCTGGAAGACGCTCTCCTCTTCCTCAACGACTGTAACATTTCTGCTTCCAGAGAAGATCGAGATCCCACCTTCATATCCAAGCAGGTCAGAGCTGAAGAGGCTTCAGACATCCAGACCTTCTCTGGATTCAGAGGAAGCTTTTATTCTGGTTCTGTTGGGACGTTCTCCTGCTAAACTGCAAGATTATTGTGTCATTAGGATGTTCAGCTGCAGTTTTATTATTTTGGATCAGTTAAGCTGAAAAAGTCATTTTAGTAAAGTCAAATCTGCTGCTGCTGAAGTTTATATTTAAGTTTGTTTGGACTCTACATGAAATCACTGCTATCCTCCCCAGATCCTGAGCGACTGCCTGGCGGTGCTGCAGGTTCTGGGCCCCTGGTGTGCAGATAAAGCCGCCGGCATCATGGTCAGAGAGCTGCAGAAGTACATCAAGCACGAGCAGGAGGAGCTCAGCCGCAAGTTCCTGCTCTTCACAGACACTATCCTGCGCAAAGTGCACGCTCTGTGCGAGGAGCACTTCTCCCCCGCCTCCCTGGATCTGAAGTTCGTCACCCCCAAGGTCCTGCGGCTGCTGGAGATCCTCCACGAGTACAAGCCGTTCGAGAGGCAGCAGTTTGAGAGCGTGGAGTGGTACAACAACCGCAACCAGGACAACTACGTGTCCTGGAGCGACTCGGAAGACGAAGATGAAGACGAGGAGGTGGAGGCCAAAGAGAGGCCTGAAACGAACTTTCCCTCCCCCTTCACCAACATCCTGTGTGGGATCGTCTTTGTGGAGAGACGCTACACCGCTGTGGTCCTCAACCGGTACAGCTCGTCCCACGTTTTACTTCACTGAAACAGGAATCAGGATTATTTTTAACTCTTGATTTTAGCAGCATCCACAACTCAATCATAAAAGTGTTCAGAAGATCAACGATGATAAGAGATTTGTGTAGATTTTGACAGAAAAATAACAGTATTTTAAGTAATTTAACAGGTGAAGCCACGGCAGATATTCACATCCAGATCAATACAATTCATGAACTAGAAGAGTTGCATTACCTTCGATAATACTAGTGTGAATGCTTTTGGCTGAAGATGCTGAAGCTTTTAGCTGAAAATGGTGACACAATTTACTTTAATTGCTGAAGGGATTCGCTGAAAATGCAAAATCTATTTGCAATATGTTAAATTTGCTAAAAGACAAAAAATTTTGTTAGAGAACTATGAAAGAGCGCTGAAGTTAACCTAAATTTCAGGACATTTTTTTGTAAAATTGCCTAAAAATCCCTAATACATGCCAATTTTTGAAAAATATTTATTGTTGCGTAAATAAACTAAACTCCAAATAAGCCCAAAAAGCTAGCTCGTTGCTTAAATACTAGCTAAACTCCACAAAAGTCTAAAATTCCTCTTTAAACTAAATTAGTCAAAAACGCTAGCATGTTACTGAAATATTAGCTAAACACTAGATTAGCCTGTAAACAACTCGGTAGATAACAAATTAGCCAAAAACATTAGCATGTTGCTAAAATATTAGCTAGATTTTAAATTAGCCAAAAAAAAACAGTGGATGTCAAATCAGTAAAAAACGTTAGCATGTTGCTAAAATATTAGCTAAACTCTAAATTTGCCTGAAAAGCCTAGTAGATAACAAATTAGCTAAAAACGTTAGCCTGATGCAAACATATTAGCTAAACTCCAAATTTGCCTTAAAAAACCAGTAGATAATAAATTAGCCCAAACGTTAGCATGTTGCTAAAATATTATTGAAAGTCTAAATTAGCCTAAAAAAACCCTGTAGATGGCAAATTAGCCAAAAACGTTAGCATGTTGCTAAAATATTAGCTAAACTCTAAATTTGCCTTTAAAAAACCTAGTAGATAATAAATTAGCCAAAACGTTAGCATGTTGCTAAAATATTAGCAAAAGTCTAAATTAGCCTAAAAAAGCAGTAGATAATAAATTAGCTAAAAACGTTAGCCTGATGCTAAAATATTAGCTAAACTCTAAATTTGCCTTTAAAAAGCCTAGTAGATAATAAATTAGCCAAAACGTTAGCATGTTGCTAAAATATTAGCAAAAGTCTAAATTAGCCTAAAAAAGCAGTAGATAACAAATTAGCCGAAAACATTAGCATGTTGCTAAAATATTAGCAAAAGTCTAAATTGGCCTAAAAAAACCCTGTAGATGGCAAATTAACCAAAAAACGTTAGCGTGTTGCTAAAATATTAGCTAAACTCTAAATTAGCCAAAAAAACAAAAAACAGTGGATAAACAAATTAACCAAAAATGTTAGCAAGTTGCTAAAATATTAGCTAAATTTTAAATTAGCTTAAAAAACCCCAGTAGATAACAAATTAGTTACTAAGTATTCGCAGAAAATAAGTTGTTTTTTGGTGTTGGACGCTCACAACTTTGCTCAACTTTGCTACAGTCTGACTACATATAATATAAAGTACGACTAATCGACTGTTAAATTGTTCGTTGACTATTTTAATAGTCGATTAGTCGACTAATTATGGCAGCCCTATTCGAGACCGGACAAAATCTAAACGATGAACTTCCCTTTATAAATCCCAAAATATGCTTTTGAGATCGATTCATGTCTGTTCTCGTAGCCTCATCAAAGAAGCGGGGAAGCAAGACCCCGAGCTGGCTTACATCAGCAGCAACTTCATCACCGGCCACAGCATCGGCAAAAACCAGCCGCGCAACAAGCAGATGGAGGTGGAGTTCAGGAAGCAGGAGGAGGTAAACGCTCTTCATCACCAACACTCGCCTGTAAACCTCCAAACGGTTGAAGTCACTTCTGTCTCTGCATTCTCTCAAAGGTTCTCAGGAAGTTCCGAGCTCACGAAACCAACCTGCTGATCGCCACCAGCATCGTGGAGGAAGGAGTCGATATTCCAAAGTGCAACCTGGTGGTGAGGTTCGACCTGCCCACAGAGTACAGGTCGTACGTCCAGTCCAAGGGGCGGGCGCGGGCCCCCGTCTCCAACTACATCATGCTGGCCGACTCCGAGAGGACGCAGGCCTTCCAGGAGGACCTCACCACGTACAAGGCCATCGAGAAGGTAGGCGTCTGTCGGGGGGGTCCTATCCGAGCAGGAGGAGCAGCTCTGATCTCCTGACGTTCTGAGCAGATCCTGAGGAACAAATGCTCCAAGTCTGTGGAGGTGGGGGAGTTCGACGGCGAGCAGGTTGCCGATGACGACAACATCCTCCCTCCTTATGTGCTGCGCTCTGAAGACGGAGGCCCGCGGGTCACCATCAACACGGCCATCGGGCACATCAACAGGTACCTGCCCCGCTTCTTTAGTGCAACCCGAAATGTAAAATACTTAAATGTTTGACTCTGGTACGCAGGTATTGCGCCCGGTTGCCTAGCGACCCGTTCACGCACCTCGCGCCCAAATGTAAGACTGTTGAGACGGGGGCTGGGCGCTTCCAGGCCACGCTGTACCTGCCCATAAACTCACCTCTGCGCGTTCCCATTAAGGTTCGAGTGACTCCTTCAGTCACAGCGTTTGGACATCACCAGACGTTTTATGGCACGTTTGATCCGTTTTAGGGTCCTGTGATGCACTGCGCCCGACTGGCAGAGAAAGCCGTCGCTCTCCTTTGCTGTGAGAAACTCCACAAAATAGGTAAATGATCGTTTCTGGTGTGAGCCTTCGCCAGCTTCCCTTTCAACACGTGATTCACGCTGCTCCACCATGCAGGTGAGCTGGACGACCACCTGATGCCTGTGGGGAAGGAGACGGTGAAGTACGAGGAGGAGCTGGACCTCCACGATGAGGAGGAGACCAGTGTGCCGGGGCGGCCCGGCTCCACCAAGAGGAGGCAGTGCTACCCGAAAGCCGTACGTATAGAGGAGTGTTTTTAAATCAACAACCAAAAATGTAAACGAAGAGAAACTTTATGAGTCTCCTTAATCTCATGTGATTTAACTGTAAAAACTGAAGCACAAAAAGCTGTTTTTCCTCAAAGTTGTGATAGATATCATAATAACTTTCATTTAAATTAGCTTAAAGTAAAATTAATTTATTCAAATTAAATTTAATGTCACCTCACACCAAAAATAGAAAGGTTTTCTAAAAAGGGATTTATTTATTTATTGAATTTTTTTTCTTTGTTTGTGCCAAAGCAACAACAATTTATGAACAATTATATACATAAGATGCTGATGAATTTTACACAAAAAGTTCAATATTATATTCATGTCAAGTTTTTCTTATGTCTAAATAAAAAAAAATATGGTTGTGAACTTTAACATATGCGATTAATCAAAAAGAATTCAGGCTTTAATATTTATTAATGCATATTATTTACACCTCCACGGTTCAGGCTTCCACGGCGAGCGTTAAAATACTCCTTCAGCTTTATCCCACCTATACCATGGTCACCTACAAAATAAATAAATACTCAATCAATTTTTAGTGTTTAAATCTTGCTATTTTTTTGGATTAGATCTATTTGATCCACGAGCCAGCATGTTGTCGTATTACCATGACAACGCGCTGCTGAGCCTCGATTCCAGCGGCAAGGGAAAGTGATCACAATAAGTTAACTAAAGCATCAGTTCTGATAGAAAGGTCACCTCTTACCACTTGTTTTTGTTCAGAAGATGAAGATATGTTTTTTTTTTTTTTAAAGCGTTCTGCTCAATTAATCTCAATATATTTTTTTTCCAGATTTGCGATTAATTAGTCAATTCTCTTAAATCAATTCCCGGCTCTAAAAAAATGTAATTTAACAAAAAAAAAATGTTTTTTTGATTGAATAAATTCTAAATTCCTAATCACCCTTTTTCTGTTTCTTTTATTTAAACTTGACTTCAAATTTTTCAAAAGTGCTTAAAAATGTTTGCATTTGTTGTGCTTCATGACCGTTAACAGCAGCGCAATATGAGACGCTGTCACTTTAACCCGATGCATCATGGGAGATGTAGTCCTCTAGTGGACTTACTGTCTGAAAAACAGATCCTGCGGGAAGCAACATGTGGTCCTTTTTTTCATGGAACTGAGAAGTTTTGAGCCATCGGCAGCAGGAAGTGACGCTAACCACGTCTGATTGGTCAGATTGAGGGCGCATTGCTCAGATTGATTGGTGGAGAGAGTTTAAGGGGATAAATTGCGGAACCATTAATTTAAAAACGTCTTTAATAGAATCAAATAAACACAAAGAAAAAAGTATTTTATGATATTTTCCTAACTACTCAGTTTTATCAGGACTTTTTTTGGATGAACACAGAGCTAATATGTTGGCGATGGCAAAATGTTCCTATTTAGAGGACAAAAGCGGTCAAACCTCTGTGTTTTTTTTATTTTTTAACCCAACTCACTGCCATGCACCTCCGTCCTCAGATACCAGAGTGTCTGCGGGACAGCTACGCCGTGCCGGAGCAGACCTACTACCTGTACGTGATTGGGATGGTCCTCACCACACCCCTTCCCGACGAGCTCAACTTCCGTCGAAGGAAGCTCTACCCTCCGGAGGACACCACCCGGACCTTCGGCATCCTCACCGCCAAACCTATACCTCGAGTGAGTCTCGCCTGCCGAGCCCTTCTTCGAGTTCCCTCGTTCAGCCGAAGGCTAAAATGTCCCAACGCTCGTCCAGATTCCCCACTTCCCGGTGTACACTCGCTCCGGTGAGGTGACCATCTCCATTGAGCTGCAGAAGTCGGGCTTCACGCTCAGCGCCGCTCAGCTGGACCTCATCACCCGCCTGCACCAGTACATCTTCTCCCACATCCTCCGCCTGGAGAAACCTGCACTGGAGTTCAAGCCCACGGTGGCTGACTCAGCTTACTGCGTTCTACCTCTGAATGTTGGTGAGTTCAACATCATTATTGGGCATATGTGTTTAAGAAAGTGGTCAAATGTCAAGTTTACCGGATATTATTTACAATCTAAGTTCAAAATGTCTGATAAGAAAACTCTGATGAACGACCATTCTAGTAGTATTTAAACACATCACTCATGGACGAATCTCTGAGGCGTGAAAAGAGTCTCACCACAGATTAGGGCGTAGCTTAGGTTTTGTGTGCGTAACAAGGGATTTCGGTGTAGTTTTTAAAGATTTACGTATGTAATTAGCTTCAAGATGGTGTCATTTTAATTTCTGCATGTGTAAATTGTATTTTGTATTTTTTTTTTATTTTTGAATTTTTGTACTTGTGCACAAAATGTATTATGAGTTACAAATCAATAATTACGCATGTACAAATCTTAAGTTACGTGCAAATCTTTAGTTACTCACAAATCAAGAATTTAGCATGCACAAATCTTAAGATACACACAAATCTTAAATTATGCACAGATCCAAAGTTTCGCAGAAATCCAAAGTTACGCAGAAATCCGAAGATACGCAGAAATCCGAAGATACGCAGAAATCCGAAGACACGCAGAAATATAAAGTTACGCAGAAATCCGAAGTTACGCAGAAATCCAAAGTCACGCAGAAATCCGAAGATACGCAGAAATCCGAAGATACGCAGAAATATAAAGTTACGCAGAAATCCAAAGTCACGCAGAAATCCGAAGATACGCAGAAATACAAAGTTACGCACAAATCCAAAGTTAGGCGGATATCGTAATTTTCGCACAAATCCTAAATTACACGCAAATCTTAAATTACTCGCAAATCTTAAGTTACACACAAATCAAGAATATGCACAGACAAATCTTAAGTTACGCACAAATCTCAAGTTACACACAAATCTTAAGTTACACACAAATCAAGGATACAAATCGGACTGAGACTTATTTCTCTCCATACCTCTCTGACTTGTGCAGTTGGGGACTCCAACACACTAGACATGGACTTCAAGTTCATGGAGGACATTGAGAAGTCTGAGGCCCGCACTGGCATTCCTACCACTAAATACACCAAGCAGAACCCGTTCACCTTCAAGCTGGAGGACTACCAGGACGCCGTCATCATTCCAAGGTCTCGGCCAAACTCTCAACGCCTCAGAAACTCTCTGGACTCGGATGCTGACTCGCTGTTGTGCTTCTTTTGTTCATAGATATCGTAACTTCGATCAGCCTCATCGTTTCTACGTCGCTGACGTGTACACAGACCTGACGCCGCTCAGCAAGTTTCCTTCACCAGAATACGAGACCTTCGCCGAGTATTACAAAACCAAGTACAACCTGGACCTGTCTAATCTGAACCAGCCTCTCCTGGACGTAGACCACACCTCCTCCAGGTCAGCTGATCTCTGGGCCACACTGAAGCAACCCATATCATGACACTCCCACCACAGGATGTCATGTGTGTTGTAGTCTGGTTCTTTTTTTTTATCTCTTAACTGTGTCAATTTTAGTGGATCCTTTTGTGCACTAAAACACACAAAGTTTTATTTACAAATGTGGTTCTCACCAGAGTTTTATTTTGAAAAACTACTGCATTCTCCGCACTACATTCGACTCATTCTTGGACTTGTCAAGTCACTCGTTCACAAGTCAAAAATCTAACCGTTACTTTCTTGAAGCTTAAGGCTGCAGCGACAGCTGGCAGAGTTTACAAAAAGAATTTTATGAAAGTTTCTTTTAACAGAAAAGAGCCAGAGAGGAAGCAGAAGAGTCTTGGACTTCTTGAAACGGCCCCTGACAGCAATAGTTTCTACACAAAATCTAGTGTAAAAATAAAGTTTAAACCAGCTGCCTACCTTTTACAGAGGATGTAGTTAAACTTTACCCTCAAAAGTTAGCCCTTTAGCCTAACACAGACTGGTGCTTGAGAATATACCAATCTGTGGCCTGAAAGAGGTTGGGTACCACTGAATCAAAGCTCCGAAGGGTCTTTTAACCACATTATGTCACCATGACGACATCTTGAAGCTGTAATGCAGGGGTCTCAAACTCGCGGCCCGCGGGCCATCTGCGGCCCGCAGGATGATGATTTGCGGCCCCCGTCTTCATATGAAAGATTACTGTTCATGCGGCCCGCAAGGCTGATATAAATGACAGTTGTTATGTGCAGAGCTGAATGAACCAATCACAGTGAGGTATATGACTCTGGAGGCGGGACATCGGCGGTCTGTCCAGTGCCTCTGTCTATCATTCATTCCTTCCTCCAATCAGCTGGGCGGAGGAGGAGCCATGAAGCACCA
>NC_050533.1:4465877-4484093 GCF_002922805.2 Oryzias melastigma | reverse complement strand
TCCTATTGTGCTCTAAAACACGCAAAGTTATATTTACAAACGTGGTTCTCACCAGAGTTTTATTTTGAAAAACTACTGCATTCTCCGCACTACATTCGACTCATTCTTGGTGCTTGTCAAGTCGCTCGTTCACAAGTCTTTCTTGAAGCTTAAGGCTGCAGCGACAGCTGGCAGAGTTTACAAAAAAGAATATTATGAAAGTTTCTTTTAACAGAAAAGAGCCAGAGAGGAAGCAGAAGAACCTTGGATTTCAAAATAAAAGAACTCTTTGGATATTCTCTGCTTTACCGCTGTACCTGTGTTGATCTTTTTGATGAAAATGTCCTCCTAGTCGGCATATGCTTGTAGGAACTCATCAATTTCTGTCGTCGTAAGTAGGAAGCCCAAAGGTGTTTGTTCCCGTTGCCATGGTGATTTGTGCTGTCTTTGCTCCGTTGATCAGGGCTTTTAATGGTTGTGACGCTCACACCTGATTCTGGTTCTAACCAATTCAAGTTGATTGAATCGACTCTTTTCAGCTGTTCTGAAACCGAAAACTCTTCAGTTTGTGAATTTTGAGTCTGTGGACTCTGAGTTCCGGTTCGAACTCTAAATTTGTTTAACCGTCTTCTTGAAACGGGCCCTGACAGCACTAGTTTCTACACAAAATCTAGTGTAAAAATAAAGTTTAAACCAGCCGCCTACATTTTACAGAGGATGAAGTTAAACTTTACCCTCAAAAGTTAAAGGAAAGCTTAAAATAAAATAAAAAAACTTTGACACCCACTTTAGCCTAACACAGACTGGTGCTTGAGAATATGGTCTAAAATAAACCAATCTTTGGCCTGAAAGAGGTTGGGTACCACTGAACCAAAGCTCCAAAGAGTCTTAACCACATTATGTCACCATGACGACATCTTGAAGCTGTAATGTATCTTCCTCTCAAACCACAATCATCGGTACATATCTTAGACACAGCAGGCTTTTAAAATTCTGGACTTATCCTGACCTTCCGAGGACGCCAACTTGAATCAAAGCCTTTTGCAGACTTTTCGTGGGGATCAGATCTATGGACTTTAACTCTTGTGTGGTCAATCTGGATTCATCAACCAATTTAAGATTTTTAAATGTTTAAATGACTAAATGAGGGTGTTAAAAACACCACATCTACAGGCTCAAAACTCTATAAATTAGAATTAGTTCAAGCTGAAGGTAATAATGTGTGACCTGTTAGGAGTGTAGAAGAAGAAGTTAGTTGGTTATAATGGATTTGTTAACGGTAAAGATAAAACGTTTTTAGTATTTTTTTTTTTTATAAAAAGGTTTACTTGAAGGCATCTTCTCATCCTCTCAGACTGAACCTGTTGACTCCTCGGCATCTGAACCAGAAAGGCAAAGCTTTGCCTCTGAGCAGCGCGGAGAAGAGGAAGGCCAAATGGGAGAGTTTACAGAACAAGCAGGTAACGTTTCTGCTGGATTTTTAATCTTTTTGTGGAAAGAATAGATCCTGAGAGCCTGCTGGTTTGTCTCTTTGCTCCTCAGATCCTTGTTCCGGAGCTGTGCGCCATCCACCCCATCCCCGCCTCCCTGTGGAGGAAGGCGGTGTGTCTGCCCAGCATCCTGTACCGCCTCCACTGCCTGCTGACCGCCGAGGAGCTGAGAGCCCAGACTGCCTGTGAGGCCGGAGTGGGGATCCAGAACCTCCCGCCCGACTTCAGGTAGCTGCTGCATGCAGTTTGTGTTTGACTTTACAGGTTTTAGATAGTGCTGCCACAAACGATTATTTTAATAGTCGACTAATATCTGATTATTTTTTCTCATAAGTTGACTAATCAGGTCATAAGCAAACTGGATGTAAAACAACATCTTAACCATCATTAGCTTTAAACTAACTAAAAACTAGATATATAGCATAACCTGTGATAATTCTAGTGGGAATGCTGTAAGCTGAATTTGGCATCTGATAGCTAAAGTTGCTGAAATTGATAGCTAAAAACGCTGAAGCTGATAGCCAGTTAAAATATTAGTTAAATGCCAAATTAGCCTAAAAAAACACAGAAAAGCCTAAAAGTTAGCCAAAAATGCTAGCATGGAGCTGAAATATTAGCTTAACTTAAAATTAGCCTAAAAAACAGAAAAAATACGAAATCAGCTAGCATGCACCTGAAATATTACCTAAACTCAAAAATATCCTAAAAAAACAAAAAATTCTAAATTAGCCAAATTAGCTAGCATGTAGCTGAAATATTAGCTAAACTCCAAATTAGCCTAAAAACTGTAAAAATCCTAAATTAGCCTAAATAATTAGCATGTAGCTGAAATATTAGCTTAAATCCAAAATAGCCTAAAAAACCTTCATAAATGCCAAAATAATCCAAAAAGCTAGCAGAATGCCATTAGAACTTTCAACTTTCTACTCTGACTCCATTCAATATAAAGTAACGACTAAGCGACCATTCATTTCGTCGTCGACGATGTCAATACTCGATTAGTCGACTAATCATGGCAGCCCTATCTGTAGAGAGATTTCTGGACTCTGTTTGTGTGTCAGATACCCAAACTTGGACTTCGGCTGGAAAAGATCCATCGACAACAAAGCTTTCGGCTCCTGCCCCGAGTCCTGCAGCGAGGACGGCGTCTGTGAGCATCAGGAGGCCGGAAGCTCTGAGCGTTCCCTCCCGGCACATCCCGGCTCCAGCGTTCTTAATCTGACAAACGGCACCGCTGAGGACGGCCCCCAAGACGAGCACCTTCACCAACGCCAGCTAAGCTCCAGCAGCTCTGGGCTGCAGAGCGCTGAACCAGAGTCTACCTCAGCTCCTGCGCGGGCTCCTTCCAGCTCCAGTCCTCCACAGCCCAGCAGTGAATGTACGCCTGCAAGGACCTCACACCATGCACTTGAAGCTACCTCAGGCTGCCAGCTTTCAGCCACCGCTCCCACAGCACCTTCGGCGGACTCCACCAGCGAGCACCAGCAGGGCTCCTCTGTGGGAGACTCCCCCAAGAACCTGGGGCCCAACCCGGGTCTCATCCTGCAGGCCCTGACTCTGTCCAACGCCAGCGACGGCTTCAACCTGGAGCGGCTGGAGATGCTGGGAGACTCGTTCCTGAAGCACGCCATCACCACGTACCTGTTCTGCACCTATCCCGACGCCCACGAAGGACGGCTCAGCTACATGAGGAGCAAGAAGGTGAGCGGCTCCACTCCTGATCCCGGCTTTTCCCATGAGCCTCTAGTGTCCCAGCTGCTCTGATTCCCAACTCGTCCTCCAGGTGAGCAACTGTAACCTGTACCGTCTGGGGAAGAAGAAAGGGCTGCCAAGCAGGATGGTGGTGTCCATCTTTGACCCCCCTGTTAACTGGCTGCCCCCCGGATACGTGGTCAACCAGGACAAGAGCAGCACTGACAAAGTGGACTCAGAGGTTGGTGCAGTTTTTATTTTTCTTTGTGGTTCCTGCAGGTTTTTCCTTCAGAACAAGAAGTTGTGACGCTGGTGGTCCAGCAGAGGGCAGTCTTCCTCCTTTTTGGCTACATTTGCTAATGCACTGAGATCATAATCTCTTTGGGGAAGTCTGTTCAAAGAGAGAAACTTCCTGTTTATTTCAAAATAAAATCCCTTTTGGGGGTAAATCTATAATTACAGAGGAAATGTTAACCTGAAATATTCAGATTTTAAAAATTAGGGTTTGCTGTTGTTATTCTCACTGACCCAGTAGGAACCACACATCCTTTAGAAAAATAAGAGTTTGTATTTATGTTGTCGTTATTTTTATGAGAAATATAAATAAACTATTTTTTTTGGCATAAGCAAAACAAACTTTTAGAATAAATATTTTTTTCCCCCAAATATCAAACAGTTTATAACTTTTAACAGAGGGTCACAAGATTTCCTTTCAAAATAAGACTTCCTGTGTCACATAGGATCATCTCGATGGAGAAAATTTAGTGGTAGATAGTTTAAATTCTGCAATATTTTTTATTTTAAACGTTTGTGGTGCTTGATAAATTCATAAATCTAACTTTTAGAGCTAATTAACTCTATTTTTTTTTTTACCATGAGGCACACTAAAAGTAGAATTTATCAAACTGTTTAGTTTTGATAAATATATAACATATTGGAGGCTCACAGATAACTTATTAATTATGATTTTTTAACTTTACAGTTAATTTTTTTAAAACTAATTTTTTTTTAACCAAAGAGCCAGAATAGAGGGATAGAAGAGCCAGATGTGGCTCTGGAGCTGCAGACCCCCGTCCTAGACATTTACCCAAATTGAGTTTACTCGTCTGCTTCTGCACATAGCATACACTTGCTGGACTGTATGCTCGCTTTAACTTTAAATCTCATAAATGTACAAGAAAAAAAGTCGGAAATTTTCAACTTTAAATCTCGTAATATGACTTTTTGGTGGCCTTTGTACTGTTTTGTAACATCGGATTCTCTGTTTTTCTGTGTTTCAGTCCAAAGAGGAGCTTCTGACCAATGGGAGGCCTGGGAATGACTTTGATGACGACGACGATGACGACGACACCGGAGAGGAGCTGGACGAGTTGATGCTGAAAGAGGAGCCAAAGGATGAAGTGAACATGGAGGATGACCTGGAGTACTACAAGGAGCACATCCGGTTTATCGACAACATGCTGCTGGGATCGGGCGCCTTCGGGAAGAAGATCTCCCTGAGCAGCTTCCCCCACTCGCTCAGCCCGGCCTCGGGCTCCTGCCTGGAGTCCTCCTACGACTGGAAGGTTCCCAAAAAGCCCGCCCACCCGCCGCCGTTCCCCAGCGATCCGGCGCCCAGTGGGATGTCGGCGGAGGAGTTCGACTACAGCTCGTGGGACGCCATGTGCTACCTGGACCCCAGCAAGGCGGGGGAGGAGGACGATTTTGTGGTGGGTTTCTGGAACCCGTCGGAAGAAAACTGCGGCACCGAGCTGGGCAAGCAGTCCATCTCCTACGACCTGCACACGGAGCAGTGCATCGCCGATAAAAGCATCGCAGACTGTGTGGAAGCTCTGCTGGGATGCTACCTGACCAGCTGTGGAGAGAGGGCCGCTCAGATGTTCCTCTGCTCCCTCGGCCTCAAGGTGAGTCAGCACCCAAACGCGGTGAGTTCTAGCATCTTTAACAGTAAAAGAACCATTTGAGCTCATTTCCACTGAACAAAACCGAGAAGGTTTACTTTAGCCTTTAAAAAATCTGGATTTGCTTTCATGATCTTCTTTTTTTAATAATAATAAATAAGAATAATGTCTATTTTTTTGAACAAATAAAAGCAAAAATACTAAAACAACCTAGCATCTCTCAGAAGTGTTCTGTTTAAACATTTAACAAAAGCTCAAATAACTTATTTTCAAAATAAAAGATGCTCTATCCCAAACAGGATCATCTCAGTGCAGCTTTTTGCAGCTAGTAACCAATGTTGTGCAGCACAAGATATGTGCTTTTAACTCATAAAAGATCAATTGTTTACCAAAGTTTTGCTTTGCATTTAAAATCTGTTTATTCTGGAGGTAAAGTTAAGAAACAAGACGTCAATAGTGATGTAAAATACTTCATAGTTTATCATTTCTGTGTTCCTCTGCCATCAATTCATGAATTTAACTCTCTCAGGACTCTGACTTCCTTTGAAACTTGGTCTATGTTTCTGTCGCCTGCAGGTGTTGCCGTCTCAGCCTGGGACGAGCAAGGGATCCTCCAGCAAGACCTCGTCTGCAGACCTGAGCTACGGCTGGCTGAAGATCCCACCCCGCTGCATGCTGGACCACCCGGACGCAGAGCGCACGCTCCAGCATCTCATCTCCGGCTTTGAGAACTTCGAACAGAAGATCAACTACACCTTCCAGAATAAGGCCTACCTGCTGCAAGCCTTCACCCATGCTTCCTACCATTACAACACCATCACAGGTCAGTCCTCACGTCTGAGACCTTTAACTACATCCATGTTTGAAGGATCTGTTCATCTGTGATCACTTAGTCCAGATCTGAGACTGCATGAAGGTTAAAGTAGAGCTGGGTTTTGATTGCTGGTTTCTCAAATTCAAGTCTAGACTTTTAACTATTTAAATCAGTTCATGAATTTTATAGATTGATGTATCTTAAAAAAATAAAAAGACATATTTTCTGTTTATTTTGAATAATTAAAATGTATAACAATGGAAAAAAAATGTTTTACTAATAAAAAGTGACTTTGTTTAGTTTAAATTTAAGTTCCTAAAAAATCATTTTAGAATAGAAATGGAAATCAATCTGTCCCTATTTATTCATGTTAGGAATTTTAGTTTTTGTTTGATATCTGCCTATTAATGAAAAAGGTCTATCGTTACACTTTTGTATTTTTACTATAACAGCCATTAAAGATCCTACAGAGCAGCTTAATAACCTAAATAATCCACAACATCAGTAATTCTTCTGCTGATTACCTGAATCGGGTGATTCCAAAAGTATGAACAAACTTAAAGCAGCTCTGAGTCTGTCTTTATTTCCAAATGTTTCTGTAAAACTCTTCTTCTTTAAATTGGACATTTATATAATTTATTTTTAAATAAGGACATTGTCACAGTTTGAAGTTGGCTGTAACTCTTTTAACACCAGAGCTCCAGTGTTAATGCTCTTCAAATTACTGTAACTTTTCAAGTAGCATGTAACTCAATCGTCACGAATGAGAACAAAAGTTTCTTAGTAGAAAAAAACATTTTTGCACAACAATTGAGCGATAAAACTAAACAATAAAAGAGAAATGGCACAATAGACACTTTTCTATCACCCACACGTTATGTATTATCATTGTCCAGCACTAACATGATATATCAATTCTTCTCTTGCTGCTAATCCAGCCCTCTGATTGGCTCTTCTGTGTGATCATCTTTGACTGATCATTAGGGCTGCCACGATTAGTCGACTAATCAACGACTAACCGACCATTAATATAGTGGACGACTAATTTAATCATCGATTAGTCATTACTTTATATTATATGGAGTCAGAGTAGTAAAGTTGAAAGTTATAATGTAATTCTGCTAGATTTTTTTGACTATTTTGACATTTATTAAGGTTTTTTAGGCTAATTTGGAGTTTAGCTAATTTTTCAGCTACATGATAGCTAATTTGGCCAATTTAGGATTTTTGTGTTTTTTAGGACATTTTTTAGTTTAGCTAATTTTTCAGCTACTTGATAGCTAATTTGGCTAATTTAGGATTTTTTGTTTTTTTTTAGGATATTTTTTGGTTTAGCTAATTTTTCAGCTACATGCTAGCTAATTTGGCTAATTTAGGATTTTTTTCCAGGTTTTTGGGGGGACTAATTAGGAATTTAGCTAATATTTTAGCTACATGCTAGCTATTTTGGCTAATTTGGGCTTTTTTTAAAGGCTATTTTGGAGTTTAGCTAATATTTCAGCTGTATGCTAGCTGACTCGGCTAACTTAGGCTTTTCTCATTTTTTAGGCTAATTTGGCATTTAACTAATATTATTTTCTATCAGCTTCAGCATTTTTAGCTTTTAATTTCAGCATCTTCAGTGGCCAAACTCAGCTTACAACATTACGCTAGCATTACCCTAGGTAATGCTATATATCTAGTTTTTAGTTAGTTTAAAGCTAATTATGGTTAAGATGTGTGCTTTACATCCAGTTTGCGTATGACTTGATTAGTCGACGAATCAGAAGAAATAGTCTGTGATTATTTGACTATTAAAATAATCGTTTGTGGAAGCACTACTGATCAATCTATTGGCGTTATACGTAATAATAAGAGCGGGATAGGGATTTATAAGACTCTGTCTTCATCCTACTCCTTTTCTTCATTAGTAGATTGTACGTATTGTACATTCTAACTGAAAAAATAAAAAATAAATAAATACATTTACTTGTGTTCTTCCTCAGATTGTTACCAGCGGTTGGAGTTTCTAGGTGATGCAATTCTAGACTACCTCATAACGAAGCACCTTTACGAAGACCCGCGGCAGCACTCCCCCGGCGTGCTGACGGACCTGCGCTCGGCTCTCGTCAACAACACGATCTTCGCCTCCCTGGCCGTCAAATACGACTACCACAAGTACTTCAAGGCCATCTCGCCGGAGCTGTTCCACGTCATCGACGACTTCGTGCAGTTCCAGCTGGAGAAGAACGAGATGCAGGGCATGGACTCAGAGGTGAGTGCTGCACAACAAACCCCGCAGACAGAAACCCAATCTGCTGCTGCTGCGCTGCAATGTTTTCCTGTTTTCATAATAGTTAGCATTTCAACAAAGATCGGCCAGTGGAGCGAGCCTGTCGGCCCCCATCAACCTGTTTCATATTCGGGGGATTTCAGGACTGAGCAGAAACACATTTGGACCTAATTTGCCTGGAAATGACTATCTTGGCACCAGATCTCCACTGGATCTGCTGGAGGAGGATTGGAATGCCTCGGGGACGGCGGACGCAAACGGCAGCTGAAAAAAATCAGGAAATGAATCGTTGTCCTGCAGTCGCAGTGGAGGTGAACGGCGAGCCACAGCTGTGAAACTGTGCTCCACCTGCTGCCACTTTTACCAACAATTATCAACATTTCGGATAAAAAATATTTCAACGCTGCAGAAAAATGTCCCAAAAATTTGATAATTCTTACATAAATGGAGTTCGTGACTTTAGGGAGGGAGATTTTTGAGGTTAAGCGGTAAATATTAGTTTCAGTTTTCCTGTCACACTTGTTAGAAACCCAGTGCTTGTCTGAATCTATTTTATGGAACAAATCTTTGGAGATGACGAGAGAGATACAAGCTGGAAACCTCTCAGGCCAAGTTTGATAACCAAACCATGGAAATTGAGAGTAGTGGCGTTTCTCCTGAGCCCGCCTCCTGCTGCTCTCCAGCAAAGGTCATTGCGGAGCCTCCCAGAAGGCCCTGGGGTTGCCGGGGGCTCACTGCTTGGAACAGCGACTCCTGAACCCTAAACCGGCTCATAAATCTGGGTTGAACAGAAAGGCCAGACTGAGAGGTTTGAGGCTGTTTTTGTTGAGCTGTTGTTGCTGCCAAACGAGAAAACAAGTGAAAGCGGAGAAGCTTGTGAAAGTCTTCCCAAATATCCCACAAGACGCTGGATTCCCAGCAATAGCAAATAAACTTCTTTATGGATCTGAATTTACAAGGTTTCATTGAGTGTTTGATGCGTTTGTCACCAAGACGTTTCTTCACAAACTGAACTTGTAGCAGAAAGAGCATGAAATAATCCACAGCTAAACCGTCAGATTCCTGTTTATTTACAGTTCAGAGCTGGATTTATGGAACGTTTGGGGTTTGTTGTGTCAACATTGGCATTTGGAGATAATTGATCCCAAAATCCAATCATCTCTAGGTGCCAACATTGACTGTATTTGAGAACTGGACTGAGTGAGAGTGATGTCACCCATAGAAAATGGCTCCATCCAAATAGTCGCCAAGTTTTTGCCATGTTGGTGGCAGACATCACCAGTAAGCAGTGAATGGTTGAATCCGTCTAAATCATGTGTGTGTAAGTCGAGGCCCGGGGGCCGGATTCGGCCCTCCGGGTAGTTAGATCCGGCCCTCCAGATCATTTTATTTTATTGTTATTAATGACCTGATGTTATCCTGTGCTCATTTTCAACTTGTATAATTTTGACAAAATATGTTTTTATGGAGAGTAAAATATTGAAGTTATTTAAGGTTTAAGTTGATTTATTCTGGAATAATATTCCCGCCTTTTTATTATTCATAATTATGTTAGAAAATAACGGTTTTAAAGTTTAAAAATTTGGCATTCTGCTAGTTTTTTGGACTATTTTGGCATTTACTAAGTTTTTATTTTGCTTTTTTGGAGTTAAACTAATATTTCAGCTACATGCTAGCTGTTTCGGCTACTTTAGGCTTTTTTAAAAAGTTTTTTAGGCTGCTTTGGAGTTAGGCTAATATTTATACGCTAGCTGTTTTGGCTGATTTATTTTTTTCTTTTTTCTGTTTTTTAGGATATGTTGAAGTTTAGACATATTTTCGGCTACATGCTAGCCGTCGTGGCTAACCTAAGCTTGTTTTTTTAGGCTAATTTGGCATTTAGCTAATATTTTAGCAGGCTATCAGATTCAGTGATTTCAGCTATTAGCTTCAGCGTTTTTAGCTAATAACTTCAACGTTTTTAGTTATCAGCTTCAGTGTTTTAAGCTATTAGCTTTAGCAATTTCAGCTACAACTTTGAGCATTTTGAGCTTTTAGCTTCAGTGATTTCAGTTATTCGCTTCAGCATTTTCTGCTATTAATTTCAGCGATTTCAGCTATTTTCAGCTTTTTTAGTTATCAATTTTAGCATCTTCAGCTATCAGCACTAGCATCTTCAGTGGCCAAATTCAGCTTACAGCAACATCATAATTATGTTAAAGTTACAGTTTTAAAAATGTAGTTTTAGAGTGTTTAATAAATGTTTATCCAGTTCAGCCTGCGACCTACTCGTCACTTTTAGTTTGGGAATTCTCTGAACAACCAGGAAATCTGTAGATCTCTATGAGATCTCTATTAAAATAGTTTTCTAGAATTTTTGCCTGATCAGAAATGACACAAATCCAGAAACTCATGAACATTTTCCTCTGATACAAAATCCATCTTAGAGAATTAAAATGTATCTTCAGGTTCTCATCACCATCACTGATCACCATAGAAGTGTTGATCAGCTGTTTGAACATTACAGCCAGACTCCCTCAAGCTCCTCCCCTTCACATCTTCAAAGAAACGATCAGGCCGCTCTGACACTTCAGTGTTTGTTCTTCCAGCTGCGGCGCTCCGAAGAAGACGAGGAGAAGGAAGAGGACATTGAGGTCCCAAAGGCCATGGGGGACATCTTTGAGTCTCTGGCTGGAGCCATCTACATGGACAGCGGGATGTCTCTGGAGACCGTGTGGCAAGTTTACTACCCAATGATGAGGCCTCTGATCGGTGAGGAAGACCGGAGCCGCCTTTCTTCATCACAGCCGTGTGGAGGTTTTATCTTCACACGTCTTCTTTCTCCTCCAGAAAAGTTCTCTGCTAACGTTCCGCGATCTCCGGTCAGAGAGCTGCTCGAGATGGAGCCAGAAACCGCCAAGTTCAGGTGGGAAAGCATTTTAGAAAAATATTTTAGTTCTGTAGATACATTTTTTCAAGGATTTACACACTAGCTGTTTTGGATGATTTGGGTTTTTTTTTCCAGTTTTTTAGGCTATTGTGAAGTTTAGATATATTTTCAACTACACTTTAGCCATCTTGGCTAACCTAAGCTATTTTTGTTTTGTCTTTTAAGCTGTTTTGGAGTTTAGCTAACATTTTAATGACTATCCGCTCCAGCGTTTTCAGCTACTAGATTCATTGTTTTCAGCTATTAGCTTCATTGTTTTCAGCTATTAGCTTCACCGTTTTCAGCTATTAGCTTCATCGTTTTCAGCTATTAGGTTTTTTGTTTTTAGCTATTAGCTTCAGTGTTTTCAGCTATTAGCTTTATTGTTTTCAGCTACTAGATTCATTGTTTTCAGCTATTAGCTTCATCGTTTTCAGCTATTAGCTTCATCGTTTTCAGCTATTAGCTTCAGTGTTTTCAGCTATTAGCTTCAGCTTTTTCAACTATTAGCTTCATCGTTTTCAGCTATTAACTTCAGTGTTTTCAGCTATTAGCTTAAGTATTTTCAACTATTAGCTTCATCGTTTTCAGCTATTAACTTCAGTGTTTTCAGCTATTAGCTTAAGTATTTTCAGTTATTAGCTTCATTGTTTTTTAGCTATTAGCTTTATAGTTTTCAGCTATTAGCTTCAGTGTTTTCAGATTTTAGCTACAGTGTTTTCAGCTATCAACTTCAGCTTTTTCAGATTTTAGCTACAGCTTTTTCAGATTTTAGCTTCAGCGTTTTCCGGCCCTGCTTGTTGCTCCATGTCATTGTTACTCTTTGAAATCTAGTTATCATGTAAAAATCATTAATGCGATAAATGTAAAAATCCTGTTTAGCTTCAGCTAGCTGATCGCCCGTGTTCTCCTGTTGCAGCCCTGCAGAGCGGACGTACGACGGGAAGGTGCGGGTGACGGTGGAGGTGGTCGGGAAGGGCAAGTTCAAGGGAGTCGGCCGCAGCTACCGGATCGCCAAGTCTGCGGCGGCGCGGCGAGCGCTGCGCAGCCTCAAAGCCAATCAACCTCAGGTCCAAAACAATTGAGCTCTGGGTTGAGCTCCCAACATTAGCACCTAAGCTATCGACGCTAACGGAGGACAAAGAGTGGCGACCCAGCTCAGCACGGCGCGCGGCGAGCTTGCGTTCCGCAGGGGGAGGGGTGATGAGGCGTTCAGGGATCCCTGTGGATTTCCTTCACCTTCTTCTTCTTCTTCTTCTTTTATGTTTGCGCAGACACAATCTTTCCTTTCTGCTTTGTTAGTGCTTAGCGAGCGGCGCCGCCGCGTGACCCGAGGCGACGCTCGTAGCGTAGTGTTAGGCTGTACATAGACAAACCGGGCCGCGTCGGTGTGACGAACCCACGCCAGCGGGCGCCTGTAGGGGGCGTCTCCCTCATTTTTGCACTCATTCCATGACAGTCTGTTATCTGGAGACTCACGGTCACGCCAAAACCATAAACGTAGCAGAGTAAATAAATATATATGAGAGTATGGCGCGCGTAGATGGATATAACGGACCTTGGGCGGCGAGGCCCTCAATCATGACCTGCGATCTCCACATTCCCAGTTACTGTAATTTGAAGTGGTTGCATGTTGCTGTAGCTTGTGCTCAAACAACTGGAGCGTTCGTGGCATTACCTTCTGGTCCGGCGTGGCGTTTCCCCTCGCTCGAGGCTGAAGTCGCTTCCTGAGGATACCGGCTTCTTCTTTGTGTTCTCATGAGTGTCGCCTCTCGCTGAATGTCGTCGGTTCACTTGAATACCTCAGTTAATTGCATGCATTTCTTTTTTTTTGGTGCTATGTTTCGTTTTTGTATTAAGCTTGAACTTCTCATCCTTTTGCACTGTAACTATGATACCTCTTTATTTGACGTTTGTTTGGTTTTTCCTGTCGCTGTAGAGGAGAACCGCCATGCAACTCCTTAACCCCTCCCCCAACACTTTTTTTGGGGAAATGGGGATTATTTAGGATTTGATAGGAGTAAATGGATCGTCTGAAGCTCCTCCCCCTTCGTTGGTCTGCGTGGCGTCTACCTCAAACATGTTCAGTATTCAGCAAAGGCGTCTGGATCTGGGTGCCTTTTTTTTCTGTTTTGTTTTTTGTGTGGGAGAAGTTTGGGGAATTCCCGCGGCGGATCGTTCAGACGACCCGTTTCTGCCGACCCGATCCCGACCGGCAAAACGGCGCCGCTCGGAACTCGACGGTGGTAAAGCGACTGCCTCTTTTCTTTTTCCCTTTTCAGAAACAGTCATTCGCCTTTAAATGTAACGAGCTAATGAAAACAGGCCCCGCCCACACTCAAGCAGGCCCCACCCACATTCAAACAGGCTCCGCCCACACTTAAGTAGCACCTATTGACTAATCTGAATAAATTAATCTGTTTTTCTCGTTAAATTAACAAAGTTTTTTTTTAAAAAAGACTCGAGTTTAAATTTTTCTTATTCTTATTCCACAAATTAGTTTTATGAACTCCTAAAAATATGTAATTTCAGTTAAAAACCTTTAAAATGTTACACAAAACTGAGTGGTGGAAACTAAGTGATGAGTAGCAGCTGTCACTGATGACATTAGTGTTCAGAACGGGTCTTTAAAATATATATTCATCTGAAACTGTAATTAGATATTATTTAAAACTATGTTTTCTCTTTTTTTCTTTGTAAAGTGTAATACTTATTCTATTTAAAGCATTTTTAGAAAGGTAAGGTACATGATTTTAGAAATAAAAAATGTTTATCTCATTTTAAAATATTCAAAATAAAAAATAAAAAAATTATGGAAGCATAAAGTTTTATTAGGGAAATTTAAAAACTAAGACCTGAAAACCAGAAAAGATTTTTTTTATTTGTGCAAAAATTGAACTCCTCATTGTTAACTTGAAATAAGCTGATAAAAAAATAAAAATCTTTTTTTAATTATAGATGGAAATGGTCTGAAGATATGAAACAAAGACATTGAGAACGTTATATTAAAGCTTTTTAGGATCGATACTTTGGTTTTCCTAATTTGCATGATTGAAAAATATCAAATTAGGACGTCATCTGCTCACGTGTGATCTGTAAAGTTGGACTCTCTGGGCCTCCGTAGCTGTCGCCGTGACTCATTATTTCATTAATTCATTGGCAACATCTGGAAATGTTTCCGGAACGGTCCTGTAGACGCATTTAACACTACAACTCAGCCAGGTGAAAAGGAGGCGAAGTCACGAGAGAGGCCACGCCCCCTTTAGCTCAGCAGGTTCTTGTCATGGAGGTGTGGGGGGGCGACTCCCTCATTCTTTTTGTAAATGTAGCACAACGGAGCGTTGCACTCGGGCGCCGTTCTTTACCTCATCTCGGACTCGTGTTTGCGACACAGGGCGCTCGCTGCTGTTGCCGAAGGGGAGGGGCTTATCTGAAAAAAAAAAACACTGTAATAACAGCCGGTGGTTTAAAGGGGGGGGGGTGAACTGTCGAAGTGTGAAGTCTCATCAGAACCCCAATGAATTTATCAACTTTATGTGAGAATCTTGAGGGAAAAAATCCACCTGAATGCATCTCTGTTCATGACGGAGAGGATTCAAACTAAAAGAGATTTTGCTGAAATTCTGCAGGAAGAAAACAGCAGAAACGTCCAACTGAGTGGGAATTTCTGGTGTCAGACTTTAATAATTCTAGTGGTTCATGCATCCATGTTCAACTTTAATAAAAACAACCACGCAGTTCCCACTTTGCATCAGCAGGTGGCGACATTTCACCCTTAACTTTGACTCACCAGGGTCAGTTTAGCAGATCGGAAATCCTTCTTTTCATTTTAATTATCTATATAAAAGTGATATCCTGCAGTAAAACAGTTCTGTGTGATCCAAATTTAGGATTTGTAAATGTTTGCAGATGACTATCAGTTCATCACACTCTTCCAAACTTTATGGTTCCTTTAATATTTGACCTAAATAATACCAAAATTCATCCGTCCGTTCATCCGTCAGAGCTGTATTTGGGTGGTTTTTCCGTGGGAGCGTTGGAACGCTGAACTCGGGTCAGAACGGGGAACTTTGGGCCGCCACAACCTGCAAGAACGTCGCAGCAGCAGCTGGACTCCTCCCACCTCACTGTAAAACGCTGCAGTGGTTTGCGGTCTGCACCTTATGGATCACAGATACCTTTCATTTTGACTTTTTTGTTTGTTTGTTTTCTGTTTCTTTGTGTTTCTAATTGTAGCTCAGTATCTGAATAAAGTGATGGTCTGGTCCGTCTCTCCTGCTTTTTGTGTGATTGATTTTTGTGATGATTTCCGCGATCATAAAAACCTGCTTTTCCTTTGGTTTGAAAAAGTGGGCAAGTTTTTGTCTTTTCATCAGAGGAAATGTATGTCCCACACCGACTTATTTTACCAATTTGTTCAGCTTAAAAAGTTCATTTTCTGTCAACCGAAATGCATTTATGAGTTATTGTGTGAATGTTTAGTAAGCAATCACACAATAGTGATTCTTCTGCTCCTTTCTGTGCGTTTTTTGGCACGTAAAAACTCAATCACACTTCAAAACATTACTCATTGTATTTTTGGTTTTCATAAACTTTGTAGTTTTTGAAATATTGGTCAAAATATGCCCCATAGGAAATGAATGAGAAAGTCTTCAAATTTGAAGTAGATTAGGAACAAGCCTTTAAATATATTCATGTTCTATGTTTTCATCTCTCAGGATAAATAATAAAAAAATGGCATTGAACTATTTTATTAGCATTTTGCTAGCACATTTGACAAAGGTGGCATCTATTGAGGTTTTTTAGGCCATTTTGAAGCTAACCTAATATTTTAGCAACATGCTAACGGTTTTGGCTAATTTGTTATTTTCTGAGTTTTTTTTTAATTTATTTTTTTAAGGCTAATCTAGAGTTTAGCTTCTATTTGTGCAACATGTTTTTGACTAACTTTGTTTGCTGACGAATTTTATGCTAATTTAGAGTTTGGCTAGTATTTAAACAATAAGCTAGCTTTTTTTGGCTAATTTGTTTTCTACTAACCTTTTTTTGACTAATTTAGAGTTTGGCTAATTTTTTAGAAACATTCTAACGTTTTGGCTAATTTCTTATCTTCTGATTTTCTTAAGGCTAATTTAGAGTTTAGCTTCTATTTGTGCAACAGGCTAACGTTTTTGAAAAAAATTGTGTTAATGAGAAATTTTATGCTATTTGCTAGTATTTAATCAATGAGCTCGATTTTTTTGCTAATTTGACATCTACTGGGATTTTTTATGCTAATTTGGAGTTTAGCTAAATATTTTAGCAACATGCTAACGTATTCGGCTAATTTCTTATCTACTGGGTTTTTTTAGACCAATTTAGTGTTTAGCTTCTATTTTAGCAACATGCTAACGTTTTTGATTTATTTAGTTTATTGAGGTATTGTAGGCTATTTCGGTGTTTAGCTAGCATTTAAACTCTATTTTTTGGCTAATTTGTAATCTACTAACTATTTTTTGCTAATTCTGAGTTTAGATTATATTTTAGCAACATGCTAACGTTTTTGGCTAATTTCTTGTCTTCTGGGGATTTTCTTTAAAGCTAATTTGGAGTTTAGCTTCTCTTTTTGCAACAGGCTAACGTTCTGATTTATTTTACTGAATAATTTTAGGCTATTTTGGAGTTTAGCTGGTATTTAATCAAAAAGCTAGCTTTTTTAGGCTAATTTGTGATCTACTGAGATTTTTTTTAATGCTAATTTAAAGTTTAGCTAATTTTTTAGCAACATGCTAATGTGTTTGGCTAATTTAGTTTATTGAGGAATTGTAGCCTATTTTGGAGTTTAGCTAGTATTTAAGCTATAAGCTAGCTTTTTTGGCTAATTTGGTTTACTGAGGTTTTATAGAATAGAAGTACTTTATTCATCCCAAGCGGGACATTTGTTTGTTGCAGCAAATATCTACAGAGGATGTAAAAATATAAAGATAGACATTATTTACAAAAGATAAAAACTTCAAGTTAGGCTTATTTGAAGCTTAACTCATATTTAAGCAACAAACTAAATATGTTTACATTAGAGATTTTTAGGCAAATTACTAGACATTTTTCCAACTTCAGGGCTTTTTTTTATAGTTCTTTAACAAAATTTCCATTCTTTTAGAAAATTTAACATTTTAGCTTTTGCATTTTCAGTTAATCCCTTCAGCAATTAAAGTAAATTGTGTCACTATTTTCACTTTCAGAAAATAACATTCACATTAGCATCATCACAGGTAATGGCGCTTTTCTATCTATGCGCCATAAGAAAAGATTTAAAGTTTTAGTAGATTTAACTGGTCTAACAGGAAGTCTACTGTGGCCAGTTTACTAAAGTACAGTTAATTTTAGTCAAACTAGTTTTTCTAGTCGAATAAAACTAGCTTATTCTTCCCGTTTTGAAGAGTCGTCATCAAATTTTCGTCCTATTTGTCCGTTTATTTCCATTTGACATGTATATTTTGCTTTGACATAACCTTTCCTAGCTTTGTTTGCTGTATTTTTGGGGGTGTGGCCTATTATCCATAAACATCCCCCCATAACAGAATGCTGATGTCTCACTCTGATGTCTCACGTGTTTCTGCGTCTGTTTGAATCCACGTTTCTACAGAATATAAAGAGCATGAACCAACATGCTGCAGCCGTTGACCTCGTATGCGGCTGAACATGCTCTTCATCAAAGTGCACCACGCCGTCCTGACAGCTCCCCGTCATCTCTGAGGCTCGTCAGCAGCACCCGTGTTATTGGCTGGGCGGGAGCGAGCGGCGTGCACACTGTACGCCGCGGCAGCTTTATGACCCCCCCGAGGAGCAGACCGCAGGATCGGTTTTCACTGGAACACATGTTTGCTCCCAAAGTGTGACTGAAGCTGCTGATTGGATGCTTGGCGGCACGTTTACCTGCAGGTGGAAACGACAGCTCGGCGCTTTTCTTCAAGATGAGCTCTGCAGGTGTCGAGTTATTAGAACTTTTAATGCAACGAACTTCTGTGTGAGTTTGGAAAAGGAAAAAAGTTCATCTGAAATGATGTCACACCTCATTTGTTTTTCAAATTAACTGAAATATACGATTACAAACCTCGTCCTCAGATTTCCTTGGAAAGTGATAAAACTGCACAGAAAATTTTTTTTTTTTTTTTTTTTTT